>NC_091123.1:93272253-93572253 GCF_040183065.1 Periplaneta americana
TTAAATAAATGCAGAGTCATTTGTTTTGTCTTTATTACTCGTACGTTATTTTAAAACAGATATACTCGTATCTCGCTATATGGCAATGCAGAATTCCTGCATGGAAATATTATCATTATGTATTTCGGTAAGTTACATCTTTGTAATATCAGTCCTATCAAAATTTTGCATAGAATAAAACTTATCGGAAATCGTTTTTAAAGAAACTTTTGTTATGTAATATTTTTCATAAAAATCAATAAGCGAGATATTCTGATTTATTTAATTAAGGCCCCTTTATAACCCCCCTTTTAAATGAAGTATTTTGAATGAAATATAGCTTAAAATCTAAGTTACAACGAACTTAATTTATGTTCTAATTTTCATAATAATCGGTTTATCCATTATTGCGTGAAAAGGTAAAAAAATATCCAGACAGACAGGCAAAATTTCAAAAAACGATTTTCGGCCTCAGGATGGTTAATTATACATGTTAACGCCAATTATTTTTGGAAAATCGAAAACTACCATAAAATTTTGGTTACAGATTTATTATTAGTATAGATTAACAATAATCTTCAAACTATTCACGACTGTACACAGAACCACAGAGTGATATTATACGTTGTTTATGTGAACTGCGTATCGTCTGTAGCGAGCGGGAGCAGGGCTAGGCACCGGTGATATCTATACTCCTTCCTGTACTCAGCTGAATTGTACTGTTTTGGTACAAACTTCCTACTTACGTTTATCACGTATTACACAAAAGATTTACCGTTTGAGACAACTAAGTACTAATCGTTTTCTGATTTCATACAGCTTTTATTTTGTGAATAAGATTGTGTTAATGCTTAGATTTTCGAATTAATATCATGCATCACAAGTTCCGTATATCTAAATCTAGTAGAAGTACGTCTACATTCGTTAAATCATTTATCCATTTTAACAATTCATAGGCAAACCAACAAAACATTCGAGATACTGAGCAGTAAAATTGCGGAACTAGTAACTTTAAGGATTGGTAACAAATTAGTCATTCTCTCGTCTTTCACGAAACAGACCATAAGTACATAATATTTTCCACTAAAGGAACAGAGTTGTTGTTCTCCTTCTCGTTCACTTTATGCCTTAGGCTTTTATGCGTTCCGAGTTCACTATTAAAATTAACTTCGCAGAATTTCTGGCTATCGTTTTTGTGGTCTGTCATGGTCCGATCTCTTTCACCAGCTGCTTTGTAGCTCAGTAGACCTACTTGTACCGCTTTCCCGATCCGTCTTCACGTACAATCTAAGCGGTAGTATCTTATTGGCCACAAAGAGGAGAAGAGATGTTGCCATGGAAAACGTAGGACGCCTTCAAATGTCGCAAGCTGGTTGTTGTTTTAAGCTGCTGTTTGTTTACGGCGATCATCGCCGGGCGCACATAGCTGGCGATTGTCGCCTGGAGTTGCTAGCAGTTGAAATGAATGTGCACAGTTTCTTTACAGCGATGATCGTCAGCGTAGATCGTTAGACGCGACGCAGATCGCTGGAGGTTGCTTCTGAAGCAAATTCAAGACGCACATTTTTTTTTATTTTATTGGGTTATTTTACGACGCTGTATCAACATCTAAATGAAATGAAGGTGATAATGCCGATGAAATGAGTCCCGGATCCTGCACCGAAAGTTACCCAGCATTTGCTCGTATTGGGTTGAGGGAAAACCCAGGAAAAAACCTCAACCAGGTAACTTGCCCCGACCGGGATTCGAACCCGGGCCATCTGGTTTTGCGGCCAGACGCGCTGACCGCTACTCCACAGGTGTGGACAGGACGCACATCGCCGCATACATATTCAATAATCGATATTTAGAGAAGGCCATGTAGAAATATTATTGAATGAAGCAAAACAAATTAGATTTGAAAGCGATGTACCTTATATCATAAGTTGGTAGCAACAGATCTTACAGGCTACAACTCAATCAGACTGGTTGCCGATGGCTATGGTAGCCAAAACAAGGATAAAAGCATTATCGGTATGTTTGACAAATTTTTTAGTCAAGATGCTCCAGCAACAGTCAACAAAATTACATTAGTGTTTCCTATAGTAGGCCACTCCTACAATCCACCAGACCGGATTTTTGGTCGAATGGAGGCTGATATAAAAAAGCATACAACATTGCTAACTGACAAAGATTGTCTGACAATTTTTTAATCTCATGCGACTGTCATTCGTTTGGCAGATCACACGTGTCCATTGCAAGACTGGAAGAGTGCCGTTTCAAAAGCGGTTAAGGAACCCGTTCAATGGCATTTCAAGATGCAACCTTCAAAAAGAGTTATTATCAAGAAAACAAAGCAAGGAAGCTATGTTGCACAAGGTGAAATAAATTACAACAATGATTTTGGAGAAGCAAAAGGTATTTTGAAACGTGGAATAGGGTATATAAATGTTGTTACTAATCTTGGAGAGAGGTATACTTGCCGATCTAAACACATTATTTTCAAAATATTTTGAAGAAAATTGGAAGCAACGTGAAAAACTGGACTTTTTAAAGAAACTGTTTGAACAAAAACAAGCCTTACACGAGGCAAATGATATGGAATCTGATGTGGGAGACTTTGTTGAAGAACATGAGTTAGTGATATTGTGATATGTGGGACTGGTTTAGTGGGACTCATTGTAACACAAGTGTAAAACATAGGCTATTTGAAGAAACCTGACTTTTTCCTACAACATTATATTAGGTTTTTTAGTAATAGAGCTAAAAAGACAGAATCTTTTTTACAAATGAAAGAAGGAAGTAAAAATTAATTTTTATGTTCTAAAGTATGCTTAATTTGAGTTAACTATTGTAAAAGTATTAATATAATTTCATTTTGATTAAAAAGTGTGTGGCTTTCCACTTCCTAGCACTTGAAATCATAACTCGCTAATCTGAACTGTTGCAAAACTCGTTATCTCCATGTTACTGTTGCAAATCACATTATGTCCGAACTACTTTATTTAAAATCTCAGAATGTACGAGTCAGAGATTTGTTGGCATTTGGTGACAGAAGGAAACCACATTCTACTTTTAATTGGTAAAAGATTTATTCTTCTAACACTAGGCATAAGCAAATGACAGTTCTTCCTGGTTTCTGAAAATTCTGTTTCCATTGACAAAAATAATTTTGCAACTGGACGACTCAATTATTCCTTGAATAATCACAGAAGTGTTCCATTATGCAATTTTCATTGTTAGAAGAGTTTTATTTTATTTTCAATCTCACCTACGTAATATGATTCAATGTTCAAATTAATTTTCTTATAATTTTGAATTTATAGTCCAATTGATTTACTTACATTTTTTAAACACCGGTAATAACTCAAGTGTTCAGTTGCCTCTGCATTATAGTAATCGATACGCAATATTTGCATTTGGTTTGCTTCTTGTTGGTAGTTTTGTATCGTAGTGCCCATATTCTAAGACGCATTCTGAACACTGGGGTGCTCCTGCCTATGTTTATACTCAGCTTCTAGATTTTCACGAGTGAAAGTATTAAATATTCTCTTTAAGGATACATTTCCATGCTCAAGATGAAAATCGAACTCGGGATCCCATGATTTGTAGTCACGAATGCTGACCTGTAGACCACGAAGCCATATGTTGTAAAATCTACTTATCGTATTGTAATTTTTAATGGAATTGATAGATAACATCTAAAACCCATACTTAAACATTTGAATTTAAGTATACGAGTACATACTAGAACTGCACTGATATATTTTGATCATCTGCTTACTATTTGGTTTTCGAAGTGGATTCAACGAATTTAAACATTAAATCTTTTCTCTTATCGTAGGCTCAATTTCCACTCAACTTTCGCTATTACGCTTACGATGTGGCGGGAGGTGATACGTTCTCCTCAGGTCGATCCACCTCATGGAATGCCGGAACCGTACAGACTCAAAGGACAAAGGAACATTATCAATCTTCGTCATACGGGTACTCGAATTGAACGATGTAACACTTAACACAATTCTGGATGGCGAATTGAAACAGATATTAAAAACAGTAAACATAATGAATCCTCTAGAAGTTTAATTCCCATCCTTATGAATTTACGAGATTATCTGTGTTTGAGTCTCTCTCACCTAGAAGCAAGTGACCAAATTTCAAAGACATGTCTAATTAATTAATTAATTTATTCATTCATTCAATCATTCATTTATTCATTCACTCATTCATTCACTCACTCATTCACCCATATACTCATCCATCTATCCATCCGTCTATTCATCCACCCACCCGTCCATCCATCCATGTAAGTATCTAACCATTCATTCATTATTCATTCATTTATTCATTCATACATTCATCCATCCATCCGCCCATCCACCTATTGAACCATCTATCCATCCATTCTTCTATTCAACCAACCATCCATTCATCCATCTCTCTATCCATCCGTCCTTCTATCCAACCAATCATCCATCCATCTATCCATCCATACATTTAACAAACAAACCATCCATCCATCCATCCATCCATCCATCCAGTCATCCATCGATCTATCCAACAATCCATACATCCATCCTTCTATCCAACCATTCATCCATCCTTCCATCAATCCATCCATCCAACCATCCATTTATCCATCTATCCATTCTATCCAACCATTCATCCATCCATCCATCCATCCATCCATCCTTCTATCCGATCATCCATTCATCCCCCTTTTATGCAATCATCCATTCATCCTTCCATCAATCTATCCATCCATCCATTCACCCATCCAACCAACCATCCATTCATCCATCCATCCTTCTATCCAATCATCCATCCATCCATTAATATATCCATTCATCGACCCATCCGTCCGTCCATCCATGAATCCATCCTTCCATCCATTCATCCATCCATCCATCCTTCTATCCAATCATCCATTCATCCCCTTTTATCCAATCATCCATTCATTCTTCCAACCATCCATCCATCCATCCATCTATCCATCCATCCATCCATCCATCCATCCATCCATCCATCCATCCATCCATCCGTCGATCCACCTCGATTTCTAAAGTGCTGTATTATTTACACATCCATTGAGTGTATATTTTTATTGCTCTGGCACTGAGTGCGGGTTCTATGATAGTGGTCGTCTCAATACCTCATCTTTACAGACACAATATGGGATATCGTACTTGAAAGCAACTATGTTCTAAGACGGTGGTGAACAAATCAGGTGCTCGAGGAAGGAGTGTGTGAGACCGCGAGTAAGGAAGCCAATCGTGTGCAGGAATACAAAGATATTGGAGGGATTGAAGGAGATATTTGACATGTAATGACTTGAAGCAGGTTTAAAGCAGGGATGCACCAATATTATAGATTGATAGTACACACATTGGCAAGCAGGCTGAAGAAATGGAAGTATTTGAGTCTGAATGCGCATTCTCCTGAGTGTGATTCACTTTTAACTCATACCAAAAGACTTACAATAATTGCAGTAACTTTCATACCCATGCACTTCTCTGCACTCGTTAGAAATAAATATAATTGCCTCAAATCTATTATATATGTAATAGATTTATATGCTTTCACGTGTTAATTAACTAGGTTGCCCCAAGTATTTGACGCTGTCCACTTCCTCTACTGCAACATTTAGAATTCTCAAGTTTGTCTTCTGTATTTTTCTTCCTATAACCATGCTCTTCGTCTTAATTGCATTTATCTTCATCCCATACTGCTCACAGCTGTCATTTAGCTCCAGTGACATATCATTTAGTATCATTTCCTCTTCTGCTAACAACGCCATGTCATCAGCAAATCTTATGAACTTTATTCTTCTTCCTCTTTATTCTTACTCCTCCCATGTTCTGAAAATAGTTCTTTACTAAATCCTTCAAGTAGAAGTGAACAGGGTAGGTGATAAAGGTCATCCTTGACGTACTCCTGTCTCGATTTCAATTTCTTCTAACATTTCTTCTCCTATCCTGACTTTGACTCGTTGTTTCTTATAAAGATTACTGAACAGTCTTCTCTCTTTCCAATTCACGCCAATTTTCTTTAGGATCCCCATCAGTTTATTTCAATCCACTCTGTTAAATGCCTTTTCTAAATCCACAAATACTACAAACGCTTCTTTATTCTTCTCTAAGTATCTTTCGCCGATTGTCCGTAGCAGTCGAATTGCATCTCTCGTATCTTTTCCCTTCCTGAAGTCAAACTGCTCTTCTTCCAACAGTTCTTCATTTTAGACTATAAACGTCGACTCGGTATTCACAAGAGAATCTTCACCGAGTGCGATATTGGACTGATAGTCCTGAACTCCTTACATTTATTGGCATTATTTTTTGTTCGGTATTGGAATCAACTCTTTCTCCGTAAAATCTTCAGGCCATTCGCCTTTCTCATATATTTCGTTGCATAATAACAGAATTTGCTTCTTGTCTTCACCTAAGAATTTCAATAATTGAATGGAGATTCCATCAACTCCTGTTGCTTTCCCATTCTTTATTTTCTAAAGCGCTAGTTCAACTTCTTCGCTTAAAATATAAAATAATCCTTTTTCGTCTTTTGATACGGCTTCTTCCTCTTCTATAGCTAAGTCATCTGGACGATTCCTTTGCTCATATAACTCTTCTATATACTGCGTCCATCTATTTAGTATTCCTTCCTTGTCTGTTATTTCATTTTCGATGTTATCTTCTATCAGCCATATGGATTTCCTGTTCTTATTTGTGAAGTCCAAACATTTTACTTCGCAGTACATTAAATTATATCTTCCTTTTCTCTCTAGGTCCTCTATTTCTTCATATTTCTCTTTCATCCAGTCTTCTTTTGCTTTATCGGTTTCTCTTCTTAGTTCCTTGTTTAGTTTCCTATAATTTATTCTACATTCTTCTGTGTTGATGTTTTTCCATTTCCTCCTTTCCTCCATCTTCTCCAATACTTTCCCTGTGACCCAAGGTTTCTTAATTCTCACACCTTCTGTGTATCCCATTGTTTCTTCTGCTGTTGTCTGTATATAACTTTTTAAATGAGTCCAGCACTAATTCCTATTCTCAGATGTGGATTATAATTTAGTGGCTTTCTTTTGAAAGTTTACTTGATATTTTCTTCTGTCCTCTTCGTTATTCAGTTTTTTCATGTTCAATTTCTTCGTCACTTGTCTTCCTCTTATCTTCTTCAGACGAATGTCTACTTCGCCTATCAGCAGAACAAGATCTCAGTTAATATCCGTTACTGGTAAAGTCTTTGCATTTTTTAAGCAATTTCGGAACCTTTCTTGTACTAGTAACTTATATAGTCCATCTGATATCTCCTTTCGTCCCTTAGGCATGTCCATGTATATCTTCTTCGTTTATATTGTTGGAATAATGTTTCTCCAACAGAAATTCACCAAATATTCTCCTCTATAATTTCTTTGTCCAAATCCATATTTTTTCTCACTGCTCTTCCATCTCGTCCTTCTCCTGCAACTGCGTTCTAGTCGCCCATTAGGATTACGCATGCTCCCTTCTTCTCCTTCTCAAGTATCCCTTCTATCTTGTCATGGCTTTCTTCCACTTCCTCGTCTGCTAATCCACTATATGGCATATGAACTAGCACTAGCACCAAGTCCATTTTATTCTCTTGTAGTCTCACCATTATCATCCGGTCATCTTCATAATGCACTGATATCACTTTAACTTTCACACGTGGTCCCAGTAATACACCAACACCATGACTTCCTTTGCACTCACCATTTGAATAAAACAACCTAAATTCATCACTCACCAACTCACCACTATTTTCCCACCTCACTTTTGATATTCTCATCACATCCACTTTGCTTCTTCTCATTTCTTCCTTCAAGTTTTCCAACTTACTTGCTTGCAGAAGAGTCCTTACATTCCATGTTCCAATCATCAATCTTCTTTTCTTCTCTATGTTGGGTTGCTTCATAATGTGTCCTTCCCCAGCATCCTCCTCCCGGATATCCGAATGGGGGGGGATAGTTTATGTTCGGAATCTTTTACCGTGGAAAGACTCATGCCATGTTTGAAGTTTTTCTTCGGAAAGATAAATGCGGTAGCTTCCCGTTGCTTTCCGCACACCACTCTCTCTTTCGAATCTTAAGAAGGTGCAAGGGGCCCAAGTGTGAAGGTGAGGAGAGTGAATTTGACTAATTAGGCTCTGCGGACTTCACCGAAATTCACCGCAAGGGTTAAATATCAGTTATATCAGGGTTTTTGACCCGATCAGAGACCGAGAAATCCCAATTAGCCTTTGGCCCCCATATATATATATATATATATATAATATTCCGAAGTCAACTTTGTAATTACATAGTGAATAATGGCTTATTATATGATGTAAATCATTTCCCCTGAATTATTTTCAAAGTTGTATTAAAAACTATGATTGTAACTGTTATTATCAAGCAGTACTTTCTGAAGTTGTTCAATCAATTCTACTTTTAAGCATGGTAATAATATTGGACCCAACAGATAATTGGTCAGCGTCTGAAACAAAATGTATCCGTACTTGTAAGAATTGAGAGCTTTTACTCTCAGCTGGAAGAAGACGTTCATTTAAATGATAATTGATACGTCTATACTTGGACTTCAAATGTTCGCACAAAATTGACTTTATGTATTTCTTTTTCACCAAACGCTGCCACATGGAGTAAGATTTTGTACCGTCTTATATCATTTAAAAAGTGTGTTGATAACAAATATACACCTGTAAAAGTTGTTAAATGGTTGTGGGAAGCACTTGAATCTCAATAGGAACAACTTTTCCAACAGCACAATATAATCCGTTTGGTTCATTACCCTATTTTTTACATTACATTTATTGCATGGTTTATTCATTTTACCTGTTCGAGCACAATTCAAATGAACATAATCAATATTTGGATCATAATGGAATGCCAAGCTAACATACTATTACTCCATGCTAAATCAGTACATTCTCGTTATTCGTTAATTCCCTGAGAACGATCAGCACTTTTCTCATTCTCGAGCCTGGTAAGTTCGAAGTCTGTTATCGACAAGTCGATCAAAGTGTTAGATAGTTTGCCTTAGTAGAGTCGCTGAAATGATTGCATTGTTAGTTCGTAAACGAATGTCCCGTGTTTCCTCACTCCTATTAAATCTCCGAATTTAGTTTTGCCTTGAGTCAGAAGTGTTTAGGGATAACTGAGACTTTTGTTTTGGTGTATTGAAGTACGTACTGAGTAATAGATCTGTCTACCTAACGTTAAAGGTTAAAACCTTTTTCGGAGGATACTGTCCAAACTGATTAATGTCCAACTTATACTTATCCACTAAAATGAACGAAGCAAAAATCTAATTCAAAGCACCGCACTCACTACCGCTCCTCTAGGAGGCAGCGAAGCCTGAATGCTGTCTGCATGATTCTCCGTAAAGTAGGGACAACCGCGCAGTGTCGTTTAGTATATGAAACATTCAAAATGGATCACATAATTTATTAATATCCAACTACACTTCAAAATAAGGTGAAACTTCGATATCCTCCCACACCACACATGGGAGAAAAATTGTATTTAAATAACTGAAAATAAGCTCAAAATTATAACACACCACTCGAGCGACACGCTATGGTCACTGAGAAAGTTATGTATATATATAATGGGTAACGGTTCTCTATAGTGCACAAAACTCCATACTGGCTAATTAACAAAGTAACATATTTAGCACAACTTGTGATTTGTGGGCCATTCTAAACCCCGACCTCCAATCCACTGCGTGCAAGTCCTTAGACTATATGCTCGATCACTTACGGCCCACAATTATCAATACACATCTCAGTTATAACAATATAATAAAATACCAGATGCAACTGTAAAGTTATTACAAAATAGAATATTTGGTCCAAGAAATATCAGTTTTTGATACAAGGATAAATCGTTTAACATGTTTCTGAAATGCAATTGTATTTAAATAATTAAAATGAGATTTTGGTCCTGAAAGCACACATTTGGTGAAAGGATAATTCCTTTAGCATGTTTCTTAATTTGTATTATATGCATACAACTAAATTAGGATAATTTGGTTCAGGGAACATCGTTTTTGATGCTAGGATATTTCGTTTAACAATTTTCTAAATCAGTCTTGAATATACGCTTTAATAAATCACTCCAAACTAATGTCAATATAGCATGGATAGTGTATGAAGATAATTATTATGTTGACCTGACTGTGAACCTTTCTTACGTAAATAGAAACAAATGAAAGTGAACGTGGTATATAAATATTATTTTAAGAAACTCAGGAAACATTTATGGGTAAATTATGAGCTTAGGAACGTCATTTCGTGACACTGTGAAATAACTCATCTCCAGTGAGCTTAACGATAAAACAAATTTTTATTCCATATGTATGATATGTTTGGTCCAGGTAAAATACTCGTCTTTCACGATAAAACTCATAAAAATAGGATTATGTTCTGTGGGCAAAAGGAAATTCAAATGTGCAAAATTAGTAGTACACGTAATCTATAGTAATAATTAAGTAATACAATATTCTGACAGTATATTATCAAGTTTTCTGTGCGTAAGGATCTGTTTTAATCCTACCTTATGCCTCATTTGCACTCACTCCCCGATTAACTCAGGAGTTACCGTAATGACATTATAGTCTACGTCCATCTAGAGAAACCACATTTTCCAATGGTGAAAGAATGATCCAAATCGGTTAACTAGGTTCGGAGATGATCTCATACAAACACACAAACACTCTCACTTTATATATTAATATTGATAAACTTTTATTTATATGCCTATCATGGAATACAATTGAAGACATTATTACAAAAACAACCCATCTCGAAATTGCTGTTTTTCAGAAGAACAATAAAAAATAAAAGAATAACACATGTCAGCTATTTCCGTTCAATTGGTGTTTCATCCTTGTGTCTATTTCACTTGACGTGGGCCGTTTTTGGAGCCTATAAACATTTAAAATAGTAGCAAATATGTCCTTAACTCAATATTATTAAAAATGACTAGGGCTGTTTATGTAATAATGTCTTCAATTATATCCGTATAAAAATAAAAATATCGTTTGTTACGCACTGCCACCTTAAATAAACGCAAAGTCATTTGTTTTCACTCATTGTAATTAGTCTAATTGAGGCGGCACCGACATAAAACTCATTGTTATGTTAGAACTCATATATTATTAATTTCAGTCCTGTCAAAATCTTGCATGCAATAAAACTTGTCGGAAACATTGTTTAAAGCAACGTTTGGAATGCAACTTTTTTCTAAAAACTCAATAATAAGCGAGATATTTCGATTTATTAACTTCAGGCCCCTTTATAACCTCCTTGTAAAGAAAGCATTTTGAATACCATAAAGATAAAAAAAAATCTAAGTGGGGACTAACTTATCTTACATACCAATTTTCATACAGATCGGTTCAGTCATTACAGACAGACGGACATACTAACAAAAATTTCAAAAATGCGATTTTTGGTCGCAGGATAGTAATTATACATGATAACCAATTATTTTTGCAAAAGCGAATATTACCAGATAATTTTTGGTTACAGTTTTATTATTACTACAAATAGGCCTAATTGTTGCGCCACCAATATTATATTAATTACAGTTAGCCCTACATTATGAAATCCCTTCTTTTTCTCCTCCACCCTCTTGTACGGAGGAGGGACACGAAGGCTTGCACTGCAGCCTGAACCTTATTGTGCTTAACACTTCTATTCTGTGAATGATTGGGTAGCCGAACGGCCACGTACTTGTGCAAGTACAGCACGCTGCACCGTTAACTGAACCCGGGCTATGGTATGGATGTGATGATGATGATGATATGTGAATTAATAATGGCGAAAGTTAGCCAGCAATTCTGCTTCAATTGGTTGAGGGAAAACCGCGGAAAAACCCCAACCAAGTAACTTGTCTCAAGCAAAATTTGAACCCGGGCCCGCTCGTTTCACAGTCAAACGCGCTGACCGTTATTCCACAGCGGTGGATATGAAATTTCTTTAATGATGTATTATAAGAAATGTTATTAATTAAAACATATCTACCATATTTACTTTCTTAAAATAAGCATATTGAAGGACACGCTTATGAATTTATTTTTATATCAGTAATTACTATTATATTTATATACAAGTGATGCACAATTGAAACATACTCTGATTTTATAGATTATTAAACTATTGCTAAATAATTGCAAAACATGTTAATCGTTAAAATGTCTCTGAGAATACGAAAAATAAATCCTGGTTGTTCATAGACTTCATATATGTCTCAATAATGTGGTTTTGAAAATTCAAATTATACGCAAGGATTAAATCTAGATCTTTAATAGAAAAAAAAAAAGGAGGTGGAATTTTCTGAATTCATATTATATTGAAAATTTGGTTATTGAGATACTACAGTATATTAAAACTTATGAAACAATATTTTTAATTATTTAGTACAAATGTACTGCACGTAACGAGGTCATATGATGCAATTAAAATTATACCGTAGCCATATTTCATGTTACATTATTATTTGCAATAAAGATTAGTAATTACAGGCCTTAGCTGTTTTTCATTTTATTAAAACATATCTTCCATATAGCCATGTAATTTTAGGTTTAATGCTATTCTATTATTTCTACAACTAATAAAAGTTAGTAAGTAAAAACGTAAATAGCATTCTCACACAGGGCTGCTAACGAAGTCGCTCCAGATCAGGGATGGTGAGAAAGGAACGATAACTGAAGTCGCTACCGCGCGGAAGTTGTTTACCTTCTTGAGGCGTCCTACACTGTTTCTGAACTCGCTCCAACCCTCTTCCCCTGGAAGGTCGTGGATCTCGTTGAGCCACGCATCAGTGCAAAGAATTTAGTTGCGTGAGCTCATGGTGCAACGGAAAAATGAACCCTATCGTGATATACAGTGTTATGTTTAATCAACGTGGAAGAACTTTGTTAGTGATTTAGGTTTCAAATTCAGTTTTCAAAAATGTCTCACAGATGGAACTGAAAGATGGACTTGTAGTGATAAATGTAAATTTTTCGTAAATATAAATGGAAACAAAGGAAGTGATAAACAGTTTTGCACAACATAACTATGACAAAATCTGTGAAAGTGTACTGAACAGACAGAAATTAAGTAACTCTGTGAAAAGAAAAGCCATCGATGATCCATGTAAGCAACCTATAAAAATTTTGCATAGAGATTGATGGAAGCAGACGCACCCACACTGACATCATATAACGGCACTCTGATAGAACTTCTTATCACGCAAGAGGTAAGATACATCCTAAGGTACCTAAAAGCTTAAAAATATCATGGCGTATAGATTCACTTGAAGTTATTACGAACATTGGTGAACATTTTATATTTCATTTTAATTCTTGCGTACACTACTTTTAACAATTGAATATAAGTAATTCATTAACTAACGGATTTACTATTGTTAATTATGTAAGTTTGTGCGGCTTACAGCTGTTTCGGTGCTTATCACACCATCTTCAGGGCCTACAAGATCTCGGCGTCATCTCGAACTTCTCTGCCTGTTATGTGGGTGCGTTTGATTGTTGAAAGGTGTTGAAAAGTGGAGTCAAATAGTGTGTGTGTACTGAAATTGATCTGTGTGTTGAGAATTTGATCGGGGTGTGTTTTAGTGTGTTTGTATTAGTGTGTGTGTACTGAAATTGATCTGTGTGTTGAGAATTTGATCGGGGTGTGTTTTAGTGTGTCTGTATGTATACACTTTTCTGTTTTTTTTTTTTACTTAACAACACTGAATTTGTACAGAAGTATCGAGTGTGGGTACTTTTTGAAAAGCTCTTAATGAGCTTTATTAAAAAATAAAAATAATATATTGGGTATTCCATTTAAAATAAGAGAGTTGGAGTTATTTCCGGTTAAACCGGAAGTAGAAAAAACTCTGTAATACCAGTATTGAGTTCTTAGTATATGGTTATCCTCACATACCAAGTTTCATGTCACTGAACCTTATGCTTCAAAAGTTATTTAGGTGGTGCGGGACTTTTAACTAACTCTGTATAAAGAAAATAACAGTGAAATTAGTTTTCTTCTCAAGAGCTTTTTTGATTTACCACTGTTGGAGGTCGAAGAAATAGGTGACAGTTTTGCTGACTATTTTTGTTCCACAATGCCAAATGACAAACGAGTTGAAGCTTTCTGTGATTACGTATTACAAAATTACGTAAATGAAAACAATACTTTCCTTCCAGAAATGTGGGCACAGTTCTCGGAAGGCTCCGTTCGTACTACAAATAACTGTGAAGCGTTCCATGCTAAGTTAAATGGACTATTCTAAACCCGCACCCACATATTTTTCAATTGATTTGAAGTTTTAAAGAACATTCAGAATGACACGCACCTTCTAATCGGATCAAATACGAAAAAGTAGAGTAATAAAGCCCACGAAAAAGAGACGTTCATCTTGCACAAAATGATGGAATATAAAACACATTCAATAACAAGATACGACTTTGTTAGAAGCGTTGCTTTTAAACTTTTATCTTTTTAGATTTTACCATACCCCCTTTTTTTTGACGACGTCATTCGGCACCAGTAAGCTTCTGTATCAAATATTTTCAAACATACCAGTAATAATAGTGCTGGCAGTCTTAAGTCTGCATAAAATGGGAAGGAAAATGTTTATACCTGGACGGGAGCGAGCCCATGTGATCATTAGGGATTGGCTCATGTATAAAAGGGATACTTAGGACTGACTTCATGGAACCCCTCACGCAGTTCAGAATAGTGTGTACAACCTAATACATAGTTGGGGAGGAACGAGCGGCAGACGCTTAGCGACAGTAAGCCATCTATCCCTACAAAGTATTTGGATCTGCTGTCGCCTGCTGCTCGTGAGCAGCGGAGAGTGTTCTTGCACAGAGAGCAGAAATTGGTCATATAATCACCCACCTGAACTCGGAACAGTGGCATCCATGCAGTATTGCAGATGAGTTTTAAGTTATTGAGACCATACTTAGAGGGAAGATTGTTGTACTTTTGAATAAAATTCATTATACTGTAGTTATTTATTTTATTTCTTCATATATTTTAAATAATAAATTCCACATAAAACAGAATTCTTTTCACTGAAAATAATTTCTGTCTACCTCTATAGTTCCGGCGGCTAAAATAGAAAATATTGTGTTATTTCTCTGTATATTGCGGAATGCGCTCAGGGCGGTAATTTGATTATTTTTAAAGATATAGTTTATGTAATTTCTGTAGTTCGAACACTTGATCCTGACAATGTTTATATGTTATTATATTTGCTCATCGAAGTGAAGCATCCAGATTTGCATGACTTTCAATGTTGTCATAATGCATTCTGTGTAGATTTGATTCGTTTCTCCTTCAGTATTACTGAATATATTGTTGTTTATTGCCTTTATTACTTTATATTATAATTTATATCAAAGTTAAAATTTAAAGAAGCAACATAATGTATTAAAACATTAGATGTATAGACTCATACGGACATTACCCGTTCATACTTCCGATGAATTGGTGGTAGTGTAGATATCATTATGAATACCATCTCATTACATTTGAGATTGAACTCTTTTTATATTTGTTCTATTATAATGTTATTTTTAATCATTTTTGCATGTAGAATATTGTTATAATTTTTTTTACTCTAAGGGGATGAAATATAAAATTGTTAACGACAGAAATAAAATTTCTCAGAAAAACAAAAGAATGCCCTCTTCTAAACTTGAAAAGAAGCGAAGATATTGAAACAGAATGAACTGTTAACAGAGCTGAAGACAATTTAACACTAAGCATAAGTGTAATTGGCTGCTCCATGTACCCAGAATGGACAGCGTAAGAATTGCAAAGATGACTATGTGCTACAGACCAAGAGAAAACAGAAGGCCAGGCAAATGCATCAAACGATTAGTGGATATAAACCTACAAACTTTAATTCGTTGTGAACGATATAGATGTCGAAGACGATGATGAGTATTAATAATAATAATAATAATAATAATAATAATAATAATAATAATAATAATAATATTATTATTATTATTATTATTATTATTATTATTATTATTATTATTATTAAATTTCGAGATCATAACTAGACATCGGATGTATAGGAAAATGCCTATTTTATTTGAATGTTCATATTTAAAGGATTTTAGTAAATTATACAGGGACATCGTTTTATTTTTACTAACATTTTAAATATTAACTTGCCTATACCTCTGGATCAACGCCGTTTGCTACCCCCTTCCACGACTGGAGTTCGATGATACTGGCGTAATATACAAACAAATCACTTTACTAGGTATAGGAGGGAAGAAAAGTAGTTCATCCATTTACGTAAACTAGGAAATATTGCGCTTTTGAGTTTGATCATTTTCATTAGATTTTTGTTTAATCAAGATACAGTACAGTATTAACAATGAGTGTTTTTATTCACGAACTGAGCTGTCCATGTGGACGTATTCATTGTGCAATGTATATTATACTGTCTACAGCACATTAGCGTACAGTAGAGAGAATGAAGTTAAATTGAAAAATAATCATAATATGGATATTTAAACACATTTTTGAAAATGGTGGCCGTTCATTTCGATACAGGCTTCAGTTTTTTTTTTTTTGTGCATATTAACGCACTATATGGGGTGTTTCAAAAATACGCGGCATAATTTCAGGTATGTATTTCACACATGTAGACAATCAAAATACTTCATTACAACATGATGTGTCCCGAAATGCTTTATCTCCGAGTTATGGCCTTCACAACATTGAAATTCACCGGAACGTTTTTCTTTCCGCAGGTCGTTGCCGTCAAAGGAGATGTTAAGAGGGCACTCTGACAGTTCATTCCGAGGCGAAGGTTACATTCAGTGTTGTGTAGGCGTTAGACTGTTAGACTGTTAGAAGTTTGGACATGTATTCAAATCAAGAGCTGGCAGAGATACACTTCATGTACGGTAAGGCGGACGGCAATGCTGCGCTGGCTCGTCGTTTGTACCAGGAGAGGTACCCACAGCGACAATGTCCAGATCGGAAGACATTTGTACGTCTCCATTACCGTCTGTGCGAGTATGGAAAATTTAACTCTGCTGGTTTGGGAAGGGGACGACCAAGATCTACAACTCCAGAAGTACAGGAGGAGATTCTGGAGGCTGTGAACATGACTCCTTCTATCAACACACGAAGGGTAGCGTTGCAAGTCAATGTTCCTCATACGATGTCTGGAGACTGTTGAAAGAGTATCAATTGTATCCTTATCATTTGCTACGTGTACAGGCCCTGTCACCAGCAGACTACCCTGCACGAGTTAGGTTCTGGCAGTGGTTCTTGCAGCAGTGTGGTGTAAATCCGAACTTTCCTGCCTTAGTATTATTTACAGATGAAGCACAGTTCACACGAGATGGCATAACACATTTCCACAATCAGCATGTATGGGCGTATGAAAACCCACGTGCAACTGTTCCATCTCATCACCAGGTGCGGTTCTCCCTCAACATGTGGGCCGGTAACATTGGTGATCGATTAGTTGGACCCCATGTACTTGTAAACAGACTTACGGGGCAGGCGTACACAAACTTCCTGGAAAACACCATACCTCATGTTTTAGAAGACACTCCACTGATCAATCGTCAACACATTCACTTTTTGCATGATGGCGCTCCTGCACACTTCAGTCGTACGGCTCGCCGGTACTTGGATCGGATCGAAGGTTTCCTGATCGATGGATAGGTAGAGGTGGCCCAATTGCTTGGCCTCCACGCTCACCTGATCTGAACCCTCTCGATTTCTACTTGTGGGGCCATTTAAAATCATTGGTTTATTCGTCTCCGGTGCCTGACTTGGAATCCCTTCGGAATCGAATTGTGGCATGTTCTGAGGACATACGCAATACTCCTGGAGTTTGGGATCGTGTTCGCAGGTCAATGAGACATCGATGTGAGGTCTGTATTCAAGCAGGAGGTGGACATTTTGAACATCTTCTGTAATGACAACGACCTGCGGAAAGAAAAACGTTCCGGTGAATTTCAATGTTGTGAAGGCCATAACTCTGAAATGAAGCATTTCCGGACACATGTTGTAATGAACTATTTTGATTGTCTACATGTGGGAAATACATACCTGAAATTATGCGCCGTATTTTTTAAACACCCTGTGGACTATTGTACCTAATTCCAATTAGTAGTTTCGTCCATCGTACCAATAACTCATGTTGAAATAATTCTGTACCTACTCTATAAAAGAGTACGTACCTTACGTACTGCAAATTCAATCTTCATTTCTGCCCGACCTGAAAAGATAAAATTACTCAGAGATACGGTCTACTCTCCGTCCAAATGGTTATGTCGTAGGGTCGTAGAAAGGGAAGAAATCACGTGAAAGTTAATTACTTAACGAGGCCCTTTAATTTAAGTTATTTTAAACAGTTGTATAGAGCAATTCCACGTGTAACTGACTGACATTTACAGTACACTTTGACAGCAAAATGTCTGCCTAAATTGTATAATGGGTTGAAATTAGACTGTGTCACCGCAGGATTTTATAGAGGGAAGTGTATACTTAAGATACATAAAAAATAAACGTCTTTAATAGGAAAAGTATACTATTTATTTACGTCCAAAGTGTGTGTAACAGACTGACATAAATGTCAACTCTCTCTTCGGGTGAACATGGTTCTCCACAGATTTCTCTGAATTGTCATTGCTGATACAATTTTGCAAAATATAGTTCGGAAAGAAAATTGTAATCTTCAATTTAAGTTGAAAACGACCTCCAAACCACGATTAATAATGGAGTTATGGCCGAAAAAGTGATGTGTAACAGACTAACCTCATTCTGTAACTGACTGACATCTCTGAATTATAAAATGAAGTTGCACTTACAGAATCGTAAATAGTACAAAGTAATATGAAACTTGATATGTAGTAAATTAACATAACGATTAATTTAAATGAATAATATGTTTTCCAGAATACAAAAATTAGTTTGCTTAACCATGCATCTTAAATGACACAAATTAATGCACATACAAGTATTACATAGGCCTACTTAATAATATATATATAGTCCTTTCTCTGTGATTAAATACTGTATATACAAGCCATATGCATTTGTGTTTAATTTTAGGACTATAAGAGTGTCACAGCAACCTTGATAGCGCTTATCACTCTATATGGCATCAACTCCCCAGCGTAAGACAGTATGTTACGTTATTCAAGCGCGTTCCTAATCATCTAGCACTGACTTCCTTATCGATTACGATAAGGTGACGCAGATCACAGTTTATATTTCCCATGCCTATGGATGTTATATTATGTTCATAATAATAGATTAGAATGTTGAGTTCTACTTTTAGATTGAATTTGAACCATTGGAATTAAACACGTAGAAGCACTCCACGGCACTCGTTGACTCACTTATTTAGTCTAACAAGTATGTACTAAAGGAACACTGTCAATATGTCACTTGTTATCTGAACAATTTTTTAGTTTCTTTTCACACACGGAACCTGTGGACCTTTCGCACTGATATAACCTCTGCAGTTGCGAGCGTCGTTAATGAAAACATAACATTTAACATAGGGATCTAACACTTTCACGTAATGAACTCCATGAGATGCCGGAATAGGTGCAAGATGTTCAAATCGTTTTTCGAGATACTTTTTTTCTTCGTCTATCTCAATCTATGCTACCTCCTTAACAATAATTTGGATGTTTTTATTGCTCACAATGTTACAAAATTATGTAGCGCTTTGTACCTTCTTCCCCGATTTCGCAGGCATCCATGCCATCCTTTTTACTTGGCTTCCAATCACATCCACGGCCCCTTTGCCATGATGTGACTGAAAGAAGTTCCATTCTGTGTTAAATCCAAATATGCGAGCAAGCAATGTCACATTGCTCAATGTTTACTTCTGTTTAAAATGACTCGCTGCTTTATCTGAAAATATTTTTACCACCTCAATGTTCGGAAGAAACGCCAAAATTTCCGAAAACACTTTTCGTAGACAACATTCACTGCATAGCCTATTTGTCATGTGCTACATAATCTGACACTAATGGAGAGGATTTCTTCTGAACTTCCGTGTCACCTTCCTGTTTAAACCAGGCAACAGCAATAAATATTGAGACCTGCTTATTGCTCCAATGAGCTGCCTGAATCTCATTTTGCTTTTTTCAGGTATAATTACTGCACACTTACCACCAGTTCACGTATAACTTCACCAAGGCCTTCCAAGTAACTAAGTACGCTGTGAGAATGAACAGCATAACAGCTGAGAGCGCGACATGTCAGTCACTCACAATGCCGCTGCGGAAAACGAAATCACTTTAGAAGAAAATGTTCTAATACTTTTTTATTGGTCATGTAGTAATAACCCAGAATACCAAAGGAAATTATAATCTTTCAATTATTGTGCTGTGTGGAAGAGTTTTTGTATGTTTCTTGTGACGGACTGACCGTAACTTACAGTACAAATAATTATAATGATTTTAAATTATTTAGGATCTTAGGATACTTCAACTAATTTCATATTTACTTCAAGGAAAGACGAAAATATAGTATACAAAAAAAAAAACGGCTCGAAATAAAACAAATTTACGTGTCCAAATTGTGACACGAAACATAAGTATCTATACGTGTTTTTTAAGCGTTTGGAATATAACAAGATCTGCAGCAAGTTATAGACTAAAAGAAAGAGTATTTTAAATATTATCTTACGAAATAAGGCGATTTAAAGTATAAAGAAACATATTTATTCAACAAAAATACTCCTACATCAATTTCAAGAAATTCACCTCAGTATAACATTTTCGTGGAATTGCTCTATAATATTACTTAGACGTCCAATTCCTAACAGAAATTAATGTTCTCAGAAAAGAGCTAAGACAGCCCAGCCACTAGCTGGCGAATAAAAGCTGGTGGGGGAAACCGGTATACGACGTAGGCAAATGGCCGACAGTACCTGTGCGAAAATGATTCAATATTGAAAGCTCTTTCGTCACTGGAAAACGCGAACATATTTTTGGAACGTACTGTTTACTACGACCGTAAGGCTACTATGACTGTATATGCGGTCTTGGAACTGTGTGGAGGACGGTTGAACTTCATTAGCAGAAGGTGTGGGAGTGAAGTACATTCAAAAACTCAGGTACAATAAAAATTGAAGTAAAAAAAATTATGTCCCTTTATAACCACAATATTATCAAAATTACTATTGGATCAGAACATACCGAATGGAGACCGATAAACTGTGGAGTTCGTCAAGGATGCCTCCTCTCACCACTTTTATTCAATATATAAATCAACTCCATCATCAGACATTGGCGACTAACAATTCATGGAAACATCCCGCTCTTCCGAAATTGTACTCTAGATACATTATTATATGCAGACGATCAGGTTCTTTTTGCTGCAAATGAAGACGAGCTGCAATACTCATTACATCACCTGAATATAATAGCACAAAATTTCAATATGAAAATTTCCCCAAACAAAACAAAAATTATGGCGTTCCAAGGTAAACAGCCAGTTAGGAGTAAAATTTGCATTGGAACCCATACGTTAGAACAGGTAAACTCATTTAAATATTTAGGTTATAATTTGACATATTTACCTGTTACTGATATATCTGAAAATATTCGACATTTTAATGGAGCCTTAAGAACCATCAACCAGGTTTTCACATCCACGAAAACCCAAAAACATACCAGGTTAAAAGCATATCTAGTTCTAGCGAGACCTGTCCTCATGTATGGTAGTGAGGCCTGGACTGTCCGAAACTCAGATGTTCATCGCCTAACAATTGCGGAAATGAGATTTCTAAGGAGGACTGCCGGCTACAGCTTGCTTGACCACAAAAGGAATGAACTAATTACAAAAGAATTGAAAATTACACATATTTATGAACATCTCAACCACTATAGACAAAAATGGCTTAACCATGTCAATAGAATGGACCGTTCCAGACTCCCAAGACAAATTCTCCGCTATGTACCACATGGAAGACGATCTTTGGGACGCCCCCTGAAAAGATGGACGGAGACCGTAACAGGCCACTAGGCCTAGTACCTGCAAGGACGATGATGATAGTAAATGTGCACGAATAATGAGAAATGAAGCATTCTGATGAAGTTTGATCTTGCCTTTTTTGCCGTTAATGCCTGTTTTGATTTAGTATGTACTTTCTTGCCCTTATATGTACTTTTTTGCCTTTTTCTTTATATGACTACTCACTCAACAATATTGCATTCATTTCTGCGTTCGAAACTAAGGAAATTACAGTTCTCTTAGTAACCATATATATGGAATACACTGTTCCAATGCAGCATTGTTGTTTTGCTTACTCCGGAATCGATCTTGTCCTTCTGACTCCAGCACTGTATTGAGAACACGAAGTACACAGTCAGTCTAGAATTGTCTTTGTGAGGGTACTGTTGTATGGTGAAAAATGCCAAAATTGAAAACATCGAAAGCTTCTTTATACGGTGAGTGGGTAGCAGAATTTCCTGCTTTCACTACTAATGGAACGATTATTATGTAGCCAGGATGGCACTCTCTAAGTATGCTCCAGTCACATCAGTAGGCTATGGGTACATTGAGAGATCTTTTTCAGCATATAAACTGATTTTGTTCAATGAACGTGACAGAAGTTTGTGTGTTATCTTGAAAAGTTACTTGTTGGTTGTTGTAACTCAAATTATTGACGTGAAGTTTTAGGTTCATAAGTAGGCTACAAGTGAAACAAGTTCATAGAACAGAGAAACTACTTTTCCAGTGCACTTTGTTAAGTTACTTATGGTCTTATGGATGTTTACTTTATGTATTATGAGTGATTCAATATAATTTCAGTGCCTTTTATTGCCCTATTTTTGTTGTTTTTAGAGCCTTTTTAGGCGCCTAAAATACCATTTTTAGTGCTTTAACTTCCGATGTCTAGTCATAGGCCTAACTATTATCTACATCACGGTTGCCTTTGTTCGTAAAGAATGACTTGGGTTGCATTCATCTGCAGTAAGTATTGCATTTTATTGTGCCTATGATCTAATTAGTCTCACTTTTTTCATTAGTGTTGATGCTTTAATCTATACTCTGATAATACGTAATTTTGTTGTAGGTAATAACAGTAGTACTATAGACTAATACAGTTTCCTTAATAACTAAAATTATTTTTGTTCAAGATACCGTAGTCCTGTCTTTAGCCATTGTTTTAAACAACAGAATGAAGAGTGTGAATTTCGTAACCGTATACATCTGGGAAATTCTTTACAGGGCTGTACGCAGTGGGAGTGAATACTGATCGTCATCATTGAATATGTTTCGGAAAGAATTCAATATCGCGAATTATATCAAACCCCATTCTTCAGATAAAAGGATGAAGGCCTCAATAGTGGTTTTGTGCAGAAAATATTCTTCAGAATGACAAGATCGGGGGAAGGGGCAAGTACAGTTGCTGAAGCCGGCCCTAGAAGAATGAATGGAGTTCTCAATGGTTATTGGTAGTGATAAGAAATATATGCAACTGCAGTATTTGTATCAGAGCTGCATAACTTAATGAAACTTGGTAATTACATGCTTCATGTTTAAGATCATTAACGCATATTGTTAGTGTACATATGTAACCTACATATTTTTGACGTTTGTGTATATTTCGACGTTAGTAACATACTTCTTTATTTTTGAAACAGATGCATTATAGGGTCCACCCATCAAACATTATACACAAAAAAGGTCAGCGGAAGTACTGGTTCGATTAGCGTTTTTAGTATTCGATATTCGATAAGTATTAAATGCTACCAAGTACTAACATTGTAACTCACTTTCTTACATTTGTCAGGAGATGAAAATGAAGTTTCAAAATGATAATGTAAATTAGTGTATACAGATATGTAGAGTAACAATAAGATTCTACATACAATTGGGGAGGTTTAGAGTTACAATGATAGTACTGGGAGAAAAAGAAACAATTTAAGACCGTATTAACTAGGACAACTCAAAACCATAAAAAATTGAGTTACAATGTTAGTACTTGGGAGGGTCGATATAAGCATCTAGCTTCAGCAGGATTAACGGCGTAATATATTGCTCACTGCATGTAACTGTATAAATGAAATACATGATGTTTAAAAGCTTTCAAGTCATCAGTGTACCAAATTAATTTGTTAATTATGCCATATGAATGACTCTGATTGGCATATTTCACAAGCTTAAAGGGGAAACACGAATTAAAATAATCTAGGAACACTACCATAAATTTATAAAAAAAAACACTGAAAATCATTATCACAAAAAATATCAGACTATTGAATGTCACTCAAATGTTCTTTAAAATTTATAGAATCATATTCAATAAACAACGAAATTTCATTAAAAAATATGAGATTCATTATTATGTACATTTTTATTAATCATTTTAATATCACTACGAGGAGCATTGTGATCTGATAAAGGCACCTTAATATAGAGCATGTTAAATATAATAATATATCAATACTAATTTAAATTCTTATTCTAAATATCTATTTCTAATTTTAATTTATACAGCACAAAATTTTAAATATAGACATCGGTAATTCAAAATCATGACATTATAAATTTTAATCCATAATTGAAGCTGATTTTTTTGTCAACAATTGTGACGCATTTTGCTATTTGAAATAAGAGTACTTATTTCTACTGTAAGATTTTTGTGGAAGGAATTTAAGAATGTATATTTAAATAATTTGTTCCAATTGAATTTCATTTGCGACATCGCAATGACTTCACGCAGTTTTAACTATCCGAGCTTCAATACTAGCAAATATAAAACCTTCAATCAGATCGGAAAAAGTAAACAAGACCTAGCCTGTTCCTATACCTCCGTTCAACACTCCGCTATCAGTTAACCTATATCTCTTCCATCGAAGTCTAGTGATTACTTACATTTTTACGCACTAGTGTTTTAATTGGGTTATTTTACGACGCTGTATTAACATCTCAGATTATTTAGCGCCTGAATGAAATAAAAATAATAATGCTGGTGAAATGAGTTCCGGGTCCAGCACCGATAGTTACCCAGCATTTGTTTGTATTGGATTGAGGGAAAACCCCGGGTGAAAACCTCAACCAAGTAATTTGCTCCGACCGAGATTCGAACCCGGGTCACCTGTTTCCTCGATCAAACGCACTAACCGCTACTTCACAGGTGTGGACACTAGTGTTTAAAGGCTCACTTTACGCACTGACGACAGTGGGTAAAATTCAACTTTACGCACTGTTGTGGTAAAAGTTATTTCTGCATAACGACGTGAGGGAACAAAACTTGTAATCTGGTAAGACGATAGAATTAATGTCCCAATTACTATCGTATACTACTGAAGCTCTTTGTTAATTTCCCTCATCTTCTTCAGATCATTCTTTGCGAGTATGTTCGCCAATTTCTTTTTGCAACACTACATTTCTTACTCCTGCCCATACATTTGGTGACAACATCGAACACTTTCAAAATTCAAATCTCCATTAAACTTCAGGCCCTATGTTTCCAGTGGCTTGATCCTGCTAGAACACAACACACAGCGTTGCCTGGTTTACCAAGGTTCCGGCTTGTAACTAAAACTGGCTCTGCTGTATAGCAATAGCTCTGCAACACTAACGTTACCTTTAACGGGTTACATATTTTGCCAAATTGCAGAAAAATAGAAAACCGTTTTCGCTACGAAAAAAAAAAACATAACGAACATATGCATTATAGGGGACAATCTCCTTATTGGTTGAGTGGTATGAATGTTACTACCGATATGTATTGTTTTATATTGTTGACTTGTAGCTTACTTCAAAATGGAAATAACTGCAGTAATAGTAAAATATATTTTCCTTGGACCAAAAATATAATACAAACTGACTAAAATCACATGCCAATGCAATGAAAAAATATAAATGTCCACTGAAACAAGCTAAATTACGATTTAATGCTTCTAGTATATACAATTCTACTAATAAGTGTAAAGAGGCATAGAAAATTATTAATGATAATAGATCTTCTGCTCGTAGAAGTAATTATATTAATCTTGAATCTAAGAATTTTAATTCATATTTTGTTAACTCGGTCACAGCACTAAAAAATAATGTAAATAGTTGCACTCATCAGTCCTTGTCTTTTTTGGCAACTAATATGTCTGGTAACCATTTTAAATGGAAACTTGTCTCACGGAACGAAGTGTTACTTATAGTTAATAAATTAAAAAATCCTAAATGTAGAGACATTAATGACAGAAGTGCTGACGTAACACAGGATGTTATTTATCTTATTATTGATCCTTTAACGTTTTGTATCAATCAATGTCTTATGAATGGTAAATTGCCGCAATATTTGAAATTATCTAAAATTATTTCCATCTTGATGAAAGGTGACCCATCTCAGGACGCGAATTATCGCCCCATTTATACTGTACCTATTTTTTCAATAAAATTATTGAAACTGTTATGCAAATTCAATTGTACGATTATTTTGAAAGTAATAATTTATTCACTAAAAATCAATATGGGTTTAGAAGAGGCATTTCTACTATAGATGCTCTTGAGAATCTGATTTCTTCTATAATATCTTGTTTTGATAAATCTAATAACACTTTTGCACTTCTTTGTAACCTTACCAAAGCATTCGACTGTGTTTCGAATGATATCTTGATTAGGATTTTAAATTATTATGGATTTTCAGATATTGAGTTGATGCTCGAGTGGTACGGAATGTAATAACAGTCGCACCACTGCTGTTATCCTCTAGGTTTCGATGTCAGAGATCTCTTTCCATCATTGTCACTTTCCGAAGTGTGATGCTTTGAGAGCAGTCCTTGCAGCCGGACTGTCGAATCCCTGCTGCAGCTTCTCCCAGGAAGAAGGGGTGTCTCTGAAGAGCATTAGCCATGCCATGTCTTGACACTTCACTGCTGTTCAACAGTGCAACGATTAATTTTGGAGAGCTGAAGTTAGTAAGGTTACGTTGGCGTAGTTGAATCAGAAGTGAGGGCACTAATGTTTCTTGAGGATTTTCGAGTTTCGAACCAACAGGTACCCGAGAAGTTGGAAGTAAACTTCACAGTGAAGAGTGCCTGCGTACATTCTTCAAAACTTGAAGTAGGGCAGAGGCTTGGTCAAGGGCAGAGAGAAGCTGTTTCCGGAATCGTAGCTCAGGACTGAGTGAGCTGACTCTGCCGAGAGCACTTATGGTATCTTCCTCCGTAGAACTTTATAGAACAAATCCGATTTCGGTGTAGTTGCTATGTATTCTCACTCTGCCTTGCCAGTGAGGTGTAGGGAAAAAGAATACTCTTCATCCTAACGATGGAAGTTATAACCCAAAATCATCTAATTTTTAGGATCACGGTACGAAGTACTGTAAATAATTGTCAAATACATGGAGATACCAAGACAGCATACATTGTCTATATGTAGACCTATAATACAGAGTGTCCTCTATGAACCTTCAATATTTTAAGCACACACACAGTTAAAGAAAAATTTTGTATACAAATAATACGTAGGCTACTATACGTGGAAATGACTAAAACTCACAAAGTTTTCAGTTCAGTGTTCTCAGTGAAAAAGAACGGCCCAATATTACGATTGTCTAGCATTAATTTTTGAATAATCGCGCACATATTTTTGGACATCAGGGGGTTTTTAGGGGCCCCAGATTCGCACATTGCGAAAAATGAAAGATGGCCTTGTCTGTACATAATATGCGCGATAACAAGTTTTCGTCATCAGCAATGTGTTCCAACATATCGACTGCAAATGATTCTCACTTTGATCGATCGTAGGGTTTGATTTCACACAAAATTTATACCTTGTAGGCGTGAAAATGTAATTGTTGGTAAAGAATTTTGTGTACCGTTGACCGTTTCATACCAAGTTCTCTCGCTGCTTGTCTGGTTGACTTGTTTGGACTTCTTTCAAACGATTTCCATACATTTTCAAAAGCCTCTTCCTGGATACTGGGATTCCCTACTCCGGATCCGTTGAACATACTACCATTGGTCATAAACTTACTGCACCACTTCTTGATAGCCTTTAATGTCGACGGGTCCTTATTGTACTCACGACGGAAGTTTCTCTACACTTGACTAACTGATTTTGTCTCTGAATACCACCAAACAACATGGACACGCTCACTAGAAGTCGTCATTTTATAAATTATTAATTTTTGCAGCGTTACTCTGGCTCTGGCGTGTAATAGGAAATTTGTACATAAACGTTTTAAGTCCGCGATTATTTTCCGACCCGAATCACAGCTATATATCTGACATTAAATTGAAAATAAACTTTCAAATGTTGGATTTCACGGTAGACACGCTGTATATGTGCACGCATGTCGGCGCTATTCTTTTATTACTTGCATGATTTTGTCTTATTCTGCCTACGCGAGTTGCTGATTACTTTATTCGTGTTGCCATGGCAACGATGTGAGTGTGACATAATGGGGTCACCTAATATCTCCACAGATAAATCTTAGTTCAAACCTTCCCGTATACTTTCCGTAAAGTGGTGTTTTCAGTACTCGGGAGGGTCATAATTTTATTTGGCTGCAAATACTAAAGAGAGAGTGTTGAAATATTTGGTTGATATTTTGTTAGATTGTGAGTGAATAGAAGGGTAGGGAATGCTACTGTAAAACCGAAATGGTGTGGAAATGAGGACTAAGGAAGTCTGGTCTGTAGAACTTTATCAATGGGGCTGAATAAAGAAGAGGAAGGGGAGTGATGAGAAAATGGTAACAGAGTGTAAAGCGGGAAAGTTCATTCACAGAAGTGGATGTTATTTCATTCTGATTTTATAAGTGTTCATAAATAAATGAAGAGTTTTAAGACTCTTCTTTATAAAGATAGCATTCTTTGGTCGGCAGGAAAAGGCACATAAGTAAAAAAAGTCGATTTTTCTGTTGTACCTAATCACATAAGTCTAATATTTTTTCTAATTTTTGAAATAATAAATTTTCTTGTATTTTAAATTGAAAAGGGTATTACTTTAACATACATGAATGCCATTATTATAGTTATATTCAGTTAAAAGTAAATTAAAAAGAAAGTCTCTCCTGAAAAATTATTTTCTGACATACGTGCCTTTTCCCGCCGACCAAATAGAGTATGATGTACAATAAGGCATCCCAAGAATTGTTTCATTTTCAACTCCAAAATGTATATTTACACATATTATCTGAGTTGGAATGCAGTAAAAAAAGGCCTTGAGACAATATTTTTTTTTACTTTAAGGGGACGAGCGCTCTTTATAACACAGAGAAAACTCTTTTTGCGGTAAGTAGCCTTTTACTTAACGAAACAAATACGGCTGTACCGAAGGAATTGTCTTCTTAGTGTATTCAGAACAAATACGAGTTTCTCCATATCGAACGGATAATCACTGTTGAAAAAATTACTTTTTACTGAAAGGAAGCAACTACAACCATAGTATGTATTTTCTCAATGTAATAAATGCTAGGACAGGGAAGGAACAGTATCATCTGAAGAACCTTTATTTACTCAAAATAGAAGTTTTCGCAAGAAGTCCTATTAATTTGTAACTGGAATTTCCAATATAATTTAATATTCCATTTAAGAAACACAATTTTTAATTCTATATAAGATCAGGCTTAAATAAATTTAGACTGTGTATTTTATTCACTCTTTTGTTACTAGTAGCAGCCTAACTACCACATTAAAAAATAGAATTATCTTGTTTTGCATGATAGAAAATAAAATAATTGTGTACTCAATACCACGTTTAAACTCTATGAACATTTGGAAGTGGTAATATATATTTCGATAATGGAGTAACAGTGGAAATAACAATAGGAGGAAAAAACTGAAGAATTCGAAGAAAAACTGTCCAAGAGCTGCTAATTCGATAATGACTAACACAAGATCTTTGAGAGATTGAAGATGATATTTCTTGTTCAAAATTCGCATTTGCGTAGTTATTCGTATGTGATACAAAACAAATATTCATAAATATCTTAAGTTAGTTAAGGAATTTGTTAATATTATTGAACAGACTACTGGATAAAAGTTTTCAATATCTCCGATAAAGAAAAGTTACATTTATCTTGCGATTTGTGGGTTTCTGTATACCCTAAATATTTGGGAGGATTTTTTTGTCATATTCTGAATATAAAATTCAATCAAATACAAAGTGATTCACGTAAAACATAATCTTTTTTACTAAGAATTAATGGGTATTAAAGCGGCGCACTACTGAAATGTATAAAATCCACAATTGTTGAGCTAGAGAGTTGAAATTTTTACTGAATATGTATATCAATATCATAATCATATATTGTAAATTTCAATCATTTCTCATAAACACTTGAAACAAATTAAACTTATTCGTTTTTTTATTTTTCTTATGAAAATCCTATTTTCAAAAAAACATTATTATTTTTAATGTGCAATGGAGCATTAGTAATGCCCTACTCTAATTTGTTCATTTGCAAAAAAAAAGTTCTTCAATGTTCAAACAGTCAAACAGTAATAAAAAATAATGCTGCTTTACTTATAATTGTCTAGCAATATTTTCGGAAATATTCCTCGAAAAATTTCCATTCACTTAAATATAATATATTACTAAAATTAAGTGGTAATATTAAAATCACACTAAAAATTGTGATATCTATAAATTCTTTGGTATGTAAAACATAGGAAACCATTGAATATGGACATTGAGGTCTCATCCTTCTTTAATAATTGAGGAGTTCGCTGCAAGAGGGAACTATGCCACATTATACTCTAACCACGACGTAAATACTAGATCACTTATCTTTGGCACGCTAAGTATTCCTCTTCATAGAACATCTTGTTATTCATCATCTTTTACAGTATCCACCTCGCGACAATGAAATTCCTTGTCATAAAGTATTAGGGGCTGCAAGACAAACATTTTTAAAAACAGCTTAAAGGATAAATTTCTTAGCAATTCACTCCAGTCATACTGACTTAAAATATCACTAACTACATTGTTACTTCTTCCTTTAGACATTATCCTGATAGCGCTGTATTTTGAAAATTGTCTCATAAGAATCTCTGTCTATTATCTAACATTATTTGAAATATATCAAAATTCTATGATTTTAGCTTAATTCTGCTACACAGTTTGTATGTCACTGTTTAATTAATAGTTCATAGTATTTTGTTGTTTAATTCATAAATAACTCTTGTATACATGTTGAATTCTTTGCAGCTTGTAAGTTCATACATATGTATGTATACATTTGCTGGTTGAGTGGAAGAGAAGGTCTTACTGCCTTAACTCTGCTAGCTAAATAAATAATAATAATTATTATTATTAGTGTTATTATTATTATTATTATTATTATTATTATTATTGTTATTTATAATGCGAGAAAAATAAGTCCATTACGAAGAGTCATAATTTTCATCAAAATCCGTTCAGCCATTATCGCGTGAAAAGGTGACAGACAGACAGACAGACAGACAGACAGACAGACAGACAGACAGACAGACAGACAGACCAACAAAAATTAAAAAAAAAGCGATTTTGTGTCTCAGGATGATTAATTATATATGTTAACACCAGTTATTTTTAGAAAAGCGAAAATTACCGGAATAATTTGGGTTACAAATGTATGATTAGTATAGATTATTATTACCGGTACCGTTAAAATTTTTTTCATTGCCATTGTTTTTAAATCGTCCAATCAAACAACATATTCTTTAGAAATCACTAACATTCTGTGTATTATGGTTTTCATACCAGAAATATGTATAAATAAAGAAATTGCTACAAAATAAAGTTCAAAACCACACGCTTCACTGATCTAATACGAACATATGTACAAAAATAGCTAATAATTAGTTATTTTATGATGATACTGAAACTTTAGGCTACAGTACTTAATAGTAGTAGTAGTAGTAATAATAATAATAATAATAATAATAATAATAATAATAATAATAATAATAATAATAATAATAAATCGGAGGTATTTGATACATTTTTTCAGTTTTTATTCTTAGCCAATTATTTTGCTTCTTACAGTGACTGACACATGGCAAGAGACATGTGACGAAGGAGGAATTGGCGACGGTTTGAAAACTTCTGAAATAAGTAAAGACCTGAGTAAAATATATATTTTTTCTAGGAAACATGTCAGCTATCTTTTCTCCTTGACGTTAAAATCACGCTATATTCTATTTCTAGCTTCCACTACATCAATTATTTAGAGATACGTAGCTGGAAGCATAGACAGATTCTGCTAGATTCAGGATTAAATAGCACTCTAATTTTTGGATAAATTTAAACACACTTGTTTCTTCAGATAACTTATTTTTAGATGTTTCGTGTTTCGAGTCTTTTATGTAAGATTTGGAGATACCAGTTTCCAAACATGCAATTTATAAATCCTTTATAGTTGCACTCATTGCTTGTTCGATGCTTCCAATCAGATGACTCCCAGTCCCTCTTATGTCAGACTCACCCTCTCTTATTTTCCACCCTACCAATTTGACTTGACGATGCTGAACTTGGTTCTGGCAGCCCGGAAAACAGCACCGGGAACGGCGAGGGGAGCAACATGCACCATTGCATGTCCGAGGCCTCGACCTTGATCCAGTCATCTTAAGCTAGATCTCCTTCCCCTTCATCCTATTTGAACTGTCGGAGCTGAACCCAGTCTATGGTGGCCTGAAATACAGACTCGGGAATGACTAGAGAAATACAAAAAAAAAATTTTACTGTACGAATCTCTTCATCAGACTCCATCTTCAACTCTCTTATGCCGGAATGACTCCGATATCCTCCCCAAAGTCAACTCCTCCATTCCAAACTATCAATAACACACAAGAGATTCTATCCTTTCGTCTCTACCCATTCACTAATTACGGGACTGCTTGGCGAATCTAGACTCAGCGGCCTGGCCGGCCCCGAATCTAGCGCTACGGATGTTGCTGTCGGCGACTGAAATATTTGCTTTCAGATTGAGGATAGCAACCATGCCACATCCCCAGCCCTCAGTCACTTTCTAAGCAAGAACCATATATATATATATATACATTTACATTTTTACTTGGTTATTTAACGATGCTGTATCAACTACGAGGTTATTTAACGTTGATGAGATTGGTGATAGTGAGATGATATTTGGCGAAATGAGGCCGAGGATTTGCCATAGATTACATGACATTTGCCTTATGGTTCGGGAAAACCTCGGAAAAAACCCAACTAGGCAATCAGCCCAAGCGGGAATCGAACCCAGGCTCAAGCGCTACTCCGGATCGGTAGGCAAGCGCCTTAGCCAACAGAGCTACGCTGGTGGCTTATAATTTACACCAGTGGTCGTTAGCACTCGCTGAAATGAGTAATGGGTAAGCAGTTCAGCGAAATATGCAGAAGGGAGAGGTTCAAAGCATGCCCGGCCAGCAGCCACAGATGCACGATAGGGCAATGTCTCATCCGCGGGTAAGAGACGTTGGCCCGAGGGTGCATTGTACTGATGACCGCTGATCTACACTTTTTAGAATACTACCGCTCAGAATCTTTTGGGCCATATTTCATTAGAGTCACCATATAGTCAATTAGCAAAAAACTGAAATTTATCCTTTGAAGAGGAGTAACAGTAACAAATATAAATGACACTCGTAAGAAAATTAAACGCAGAATAAATATAGGAAATGCCTATTATTATTCGGTTGTAAAGCTTTCGTCATTTAGAGTGCTCTCAAAAAAGCTGTAAGTTAGAATTTATAAAACAGTTATACTGTATTACTGGTTGTTATGTATGGTTGTGAAACTTGGATCCTCACTTGAGAGAGGAATAGATGTTAGGGGTATTTGAGAATAAGAAACTTAGGAAAATATTTGGGGTTAAGAGGGATGAAGTTACAGGAAAATGGAAAAAGTTAAACAACGTAGAACTTCACGCCTTGTATTCTTCACCTGACATAATTAGGAACATTGAATCCAGACGTTTGAGATGGGCACGGCATATGGGACATATGGATGAATCCAGAAATGCATGTAGATTATTAGTTGGGAGGCCAGAGAGAAAAATACCTTTGGGGAGGCCGAGATGTAGATGGGAGGATAATATTCAAATGTATTTGAGGAAGGTGGGATATGATGGTAGAGACTGAATTAATCTTGCTCAGGATAGGGATCAATGGCGGTCTTATGTGAAGGCGGCAATGAACCTCCGGGTTCCTTAAAAGCCATAACTAAGTACCCTAATCAATTAGCTTTTTTCCTAAATAGATGCAAGTTGTCCTGCCTATGGTTATACTAAGGCGGTAAGATTAAAATGTCGTTGTATCCATTGAAATGATCAGTTGTGCAGCTTATTTGTAGAATTCATGAGTGGAGAAATTACGAACAATATAACCTAATCGTCTTCACGTATTATTATTATTATTATTATTATTATTATTATTATTATTATTATTGTTATTTCATGAGTTCCAGTACTTATTAATCAGTTATATTCCGACGTCGGATATGCAGGAGCATCTTACTTTCTCTTTCTATTTCTTTTCTGCCTCTTTAAAAATAAATTTGTATTAATTTTGTAGTCATTCTTTGTCGTTTGGCCTACATTCTGTGTTTATTTAAATTTATGTTGATTTGTATTTCTGAGAACTGAATGTACCGTATTTGTAATTCTTTTACTGACTTCTTATTTTATGTTTGTAACCGAGAATACGAATGCGATATCTTTCTGTAATCTGTAATAATTTACAGATGAAGTCTGAATAAACTGACGTTAAAGAATCACTTTGATCTAGAGCATAAAGAATGAGTTTTACGGCGATATCATTAAGAGCTATTTTTGAAACGATTAGTCATATTTTTGGCTGCTTCAAAATTGCATGCAAGCTACAGGAACTTGCTTATCTTACAAAAGGTTTATAAGTCTCACCTCTGGTTGTCACGTAAAGCAGGCTTCCTTTTTTAGAGTAGGGCGTTTTAAAAACTACACGAAACTCTTAACTGTAACGAGTTTATCAGGCATAGGCCTACATGGAATTGCTATCCATTCTCCTCTTGATGAAAGTGTTGTATATTTCTTGTAAGTTCCTTGTTACTAACATTAATTTACTAATTCATAATTAATTGTGTTGTTTTTCTCCTTCTATTTTATTAAATCAGACATTCTGCAAGTCGGTAACTTCTCAATTTGATCTATCTGTCTCTTATTGTGATGTACCCAAGTACATATGATATTTCCGTGCAGGAAGTTTGCGTTATCATATGATAAAGGATCGGTAGAGCGGAGAAAAACTCTCCCCGGCACCTGAATTCCAACCCGAGTTTTCAGCTCTACGTGCTGACACTCTACCCACTAAGCCACACCGGATTCCAATTCTGATGCCGGATTGAATCCTCTCAGTTTTTCTCTGCTCCACCTATCCTTCATCATATGATAACGCAAAATTCCTGCACGGAAATATCATGTACTTCGGTACATCGCAATAATATGATATGCTTATATAATCACTTAGTGATTAAAGACTGCGCTCATTCCGTCGGATCCCGGCCACTTAGTCACTCGTAATGAGTGCACCGCTGCACATTAGTATGTTGGACGTTGTGCCACGGTCACACATTTGTGACACAGTGCATGAGGGTTGGCCACTAAAGAGAAACTAAGAGGTGGAGCTTGAACTGAGAGGATTCAATCCGGCATCGGAATTGGAATCCGGTGTGGCTTAGTGGATAGAGCGTCAGCATGTAGAGCTGAAAACCCTGGTTCGAATCCCGGTACCGGAGAGAGTTTTTCTCCGGTCCACCGATCCTTCATCATATGTATCTCTTGTTGGGTTGTCTCTTGTCAGAAGTGTCATGTATGTGGCAGATGCATAATATATTATTTTATCTTCCATCGTGTTAATGTAAGTATTAGCCCTAGTAGTGTAAACGGAGGGGAACTTTGTGCCCACCTTCTCCAAAATTTAATTTTAAATACATGGTTGATATATTAAAGATATACAAATATTATTTATTGTCAGATATGAATCCTTCTATCCTATTGTGTTGTTTAATCGTTTTCACTGATAATTTTGATATAATATGTAAGAATGTTTAGTTAGAAAACTAAAGTAGACTAATTGTTTGAAAATAATTTTCTTTTATTTTAGTATACGCTGTTAGTACTTACTACTTGCTGTTAATGTTAAAAATTTGTTCAAAATTAAGTATTTTTGTTTTAAAACTGTGATCTGTTCAATATGTGAGGACGAGTGTGAAGAAAGTGATGCGTAACATTCTCCGACTGTTATGTTGCAGTGTTGTTCGAACATGTACAATGACATTTTAATTTTTCTCTTTTGTTATAGTACATACTGTTTGCTGTTTAAAATGTTAAAAAATTGTTCAAAATTAAACAATTTTGTAGTGGTCACAAAGTACCCCACGTTGATACTGGATGTTATTAAAAATATGTTGGCATTACTAAGATTTAATATAAATTGTTGTGTGTCTTTCATACTAGGTTATGTGTAGAGGCTAAGCATTTCTAAATCTTGAATCGCCATTTCCTATTACGCGGAATTAAAAAAGAAAATATTGATACGGTATGGAAATTAGATTTTGAGAATTTCACGGAAGTACACTTTTTTCATATGTCGTGAGGGGGAAATGGTTTTCATTAAGTCCGTTAGGAACTTTAGAAACTAGACCATTTTATTCCCCTATTCTGTCTTATAACCCTACCTTTTGGTATCAAGCTTTACTTAGAACTTTGAAAACCTTCACAATTCCGTGCTTCGAAATTCGAAATTTTAAAAAGTATTTTCTGTAGGTAATTCTTTAGTTTATTTCCTTATTTTATAGATCTGATGCCTGGCTTTTCTTTCTTATTCCTGAAATTTTATGCATATCGTTTTTGAATAGTTTTCGTCAGTAGAATTTCAAGCGTTTTATTTATTTTGTCTTATTGATATCGTTAATTTCTGTGATGTTGCCAAAGATTATTTGTCTATCATTGTAAACTATTTCCCACGATTAAGAATTTGTTAATACAGGCGACACCCTCTTATAGCGATATTGCGAAATATAATATTACATATGTAACATAAATGACACGTATATATTATAATACAACTTACTGTACATTAACGTCGGAGTGCTAATTGGTGATCAGTAGTACCGCAATGTAAATTCAAACTACCTATTTTTGTTCATAATGCTTGTGTCCGTTTCATTTTTAACAGCCGTCGCTACGATCATGTCTCCGAGTATTTCTTACAATAATCTTGGCTTCGTTTACGGGAGAGACGTTCAGTTCATTCGCTCTGTTTCCTGTATCAGATTCTAAATAATTCCAAATCTGTTTACCTAGTTCCTCTCTTCACACTTTTAACATCCTAACACAACCGTGATACACGTTCACAGCATAACCTTGTTCTATCAATTCCACATCATCAAACATCCCTTTACTCTGCTTCCTTCACAATACACACAGCTCTGTCCTGGAATTCCTTGTCTCAGGAAATCAGGAGTAGTCGTAGTCTAAAATCTTTTAAGTACACGCTACTTACATTGTTAGAAATGTTTTTATTGAACAGAACTAAATTCTTGCGGAAGTTCCTAAATAATTTGCTTTACATGACCAAGTTATTATTCCTTTTCTCCTCTCTCTTCCTTTTTTCCATTTTTAATATCTTGATACATTTCTTAATCTTTCGTATCTATATGCTCCATAGTACATTTTTGCTATTCAACTTTTTATGTATTGTAACCCACATGTATTCTTCTATTAGTATATTAACTGTATATTATATCTCAAGTTTATCTCGACCAGTTTATGACTTATAATTTGTATATATTCCCCTTATATTATGTAACGGATTTTGATTATATGTAATTTTCTACTTTATTTAATATTCTCCTTATATTATGTAGCTGATTTTGATTATATATAATTTTCTACTTTATTTTATATTCTCCTTGTAATATGTAGGGGAGACCCGGCAAAACGAATAACCCGGGCAAAGAGAATAATGTCTATTTCTTAGAAACGCCAATAGGTATCGCTTTCTGTTATGTTGGGGAAGAATCCCAACCAGATTTTGCTGCTGGAACTGACTTGTCGTCATTCTAGCTAGTAAGAGACGAAGTCAGCGTGTGTTTGAAGAAAATTGACTGTTTTCTTAAAATATTTCAAGGTAAGAGAAATATATGTACAACATGCAGAAACTCTTTGTTATGTGATAGTAATATATAGGCGATACGTTACTTCTATAGTGCCGTACTTATGAAGAAGATTATTCACGTTTATATTTGTATAACCTTAAATGAAAAGCGAAGTGGCGTCTGCGGGCAAAGTGAATAGGACAAAGTGGATAACTTATCCACTTTGTATGTATTTGTCTGTTGTAATAAAGCGTGTTAGATCATTTTACATAGTGGAGGCATTAAGTCACACTAATTAAATTATAAATCAGCAACACTGATCTTAATTTTTACCTAAAAAGGTCGAAATGTGTTTTCAGATGGTTTAATTTTTCAAGAGGAAGACGGAGTAAGCCAAATGGTCTGAAGAAGCCATGAAGAAAGCAATTGAAGAAATAAAATCTTCCAATCAGTGGTTCTGCTATCTGGCCTTACAACCATGTGTTTTTTGATGAAGAGTTTGCTCCAGATGAATTTACAGATCGCCCACTTGAGACAGAAATCAGCGAAACGACAGCTGGCTCAGATTTAACTTCTGCGGTGCCAGCTTCTTCAGCGGCTGAAGAAACAGTTAATGCTCACGCAGAATCAACCACCTCTTTGATGTCGGCATCTTCAGAGATTGAAGAAATATTCAACACATCAATTACACTCAGGTTTTAGTTCCGGTTACACCAAAACCCTCAACATCGTCAGAAGGAGAACCCAAGTCAGTTCTTTTGATTTAGACCATTGCCAAAAGTGGATGCTCGAAAGATAATAGTTAAATGAAGAAAATGTCAGCGCTCTGACGCTCTTACATCTATACCGATTAAAAACGTTGAAAGAGAAGTAACTTATGGGCAGGAGGAAAAGCAGAAGAAATCCAAGTCTTCAGTGCCAGTGAAACGTCGACTTGTTCAAATTTGTATTTTGTACTAATCTAACGTGCTGTAAAGGGCTGTAATAACATTTCTTATCGTCTCATATGACTCATTAAAATCGTGTTTATGTGTTGATTTAATTTTATTATCAGTGAATGGAAATTAAATAGAAATATGAAAATGTTATAGGGATATTCACTTTGCCCGTGTACACGGGCAAAGCGAATAGTTAACTATATTTTCTTTGTCAAATCATATCACTGTCTGTAGGTACGAGAAACGAACTGCTGTTTCGTAGATATATGGACAACATGTGTCACAACCAAAGTCATGCAGCTTTTGTTTCGGGAGCACCAAAATATAGTCTGTGGCATTGTTTATTCTTAGCTTATCCGCTTTGTCCGGGTTTCCCCTAATCGATCTTGACTATTTGTAATTTTCTACGTATTTTATGTAATCTGTAAGGTATGTTCTTTTGTGATGTTTTGTATTCTATTACATAATTTTGTATTTCATATATATTATTCAAACCTGGTTGAGTAGATGAGAAGACCTTATGGCCTTTACTCTGCCAGGTAAAATACAACTACTACTACTACTACTACTCTACTACTACTACTACTACTACTATTACTACTACTACTACTGCTACTAATACTAATACTAATACTACTATTGTGTTTTCCGTCCGACCTCTCAACCCATATACTGATGTACTTCCTTCAGTTCATTAGTGGCCTTGAGTAAAATATTTAGTTTCTGATTCAGCATCCAGTTCTTTTCTATGTTGTGGTAGTGATTAGAAGTGCGCTTCCATGAAAATCAATTCACCTCATGTTCATTTTGTTCATCTCTTCCTCCACAAGCTCGACGGAAATAGCATCATTATTATCGACAGAAGTCAGTACCTGAAAAATAAGAAGGGGATACAGCTATAACCAGATTATAAAGTAGTTTCTCTCCATGACTATGATATGAAAATACCAAGAAATATTGGTTATATTTAATCAAATTTTGCAAACGTAATCATGTTAAGAAAAGAGACTTAAATTATTCAACATAATAATAGCAATTTCAAATTTAGTGTGTAATGGCAAAATCGGTATACTACGAAAACAAGTTTGAATAAGATTGAATATTGTAGAGTTGAATATATTTTTAGTAAAACAACTGAATACACTTTGTTAGATGATACAAATGAAGTACATTAACAAGAAATAATAAAAATAGGGTCTATCTATTTTAAAGAATCATAATTAAACAGTATTACAAACAAAAGTGAATACAACATATACCAAAAATGAGATTTTTATTTTGTGTGCCGAAACGAACTACCCGGTCTAGAATTGTGAAGAATCACGATGATGATGATGATGATGATTATGATGAGTATGTTATGAAAATCTTTAAATGACTTACCTACCTCATTCACGTTATTTAGTTGCTGCTTGAATGTATTATCCACAGGGGGTAACACTGGCTTTTAAAAGAATAGGGGAAAATCAGTCGTTTCTTTCCACATACATTCTTTCCGATGTTTTATTGAGAATACTTTACACTTGGTTAATGAGTTCATTTACATTTGGACAAGGTTCCCGTTATCTTATCTGAAACGCAATACAAATTATGAGCTGCACGTATCATGTAATTTTGTTTAATTTGATCACTTAACGATAGTGAATCAACTACTAGGTTAGTTAATGTTGATGAAATTAATGATAGCGAGATGGTATTTCGTAAGGTGAGGTCGAGAATTTGCCATAAATTACATGACATTTGGCTAACGGTTGGGAAAAACCTCGGAAAAATCCATTCAGGTAATCAGCTCAAGCGAGAATAGAACCCACACCCGAGTAAAACTCCAAATTAGCTGGAAAACGCGATACCTTCTGAGCTACGCCGGTGACTGTCATGTTATGAAAAAATACATTTTTTAATGCAAAGAATCTAGATGAAATAATGAAATAATTTCATTGGATTTACTAATATAATCAACATGATTTCATTGCTTGAAATTGAGTGACAAAAATCAAACTGGCTTAGATACTTAAATAATTGTTACAAATTGTAACAAAATGCAGTCATTGCACTGAAGTTTGTTGCTACATGGCGTGTTGGAATAGTTTCTGGAGTCAGCTTCCCAACTATGCAGTTTGTAATAAACCATCCATTGTTTCACCGATACTCAAATACAATATTTTCGTCAGTGTTAGTTCTTACGTTTTCAGTAGTTTGGAATACAGATTTTTAATTGTAGTGTGGACAATATAGAATATTCCTAAACACCCCCCCTGTCACTATCATGAAACATTTTACATTTAAAGTTATTATTTATTTCTTAAATTGAAAGTAGTAGTAGATATTATTATTATTTCTTGTATTATTATTTTAATATTCATCACTTTACTTTTGCTTACATATATTTGATTATTTAAATTAAACAATTAAATAATTATTTTAGTGTAGGCTTAAACTTGTAATATTACTTTTTAATTATTCAATGTAAACTCCACTCCCTGCGACAAACTTTTGCTTCATCGGGAGTGCCAACCAAAAGAAGTGTACCATTATTATTATTATCGTTCAAATGAAATTATTATTATTATTATTATTATTATTATTATTATTATTATTATTACTATAACTGTACAGATACGGATTAAAAAATGGGCCGACTCTTCGTAACAGTCCTCCTCTATGTAGGCAAAAAGCTTCGCAAGACTGTCCACAAGTAGCATACATTTAGGCGCAATGCGTTGTATCTGGAACTTTGTAAAATTAGGTAGCCGAAATTTTGTTTCTGGGTCTGTACATAACAGTCTGCAATAATAGCCAAATTTATATAATATATATAAAATTGCTTAGCATATTTTTTGTGGTTTCACATCTGCCATCTCAAATTGAGAAATACGACAATATAACAAGACGTTATTGAGCAAAATTAGCAGATATGCCCTATTACGTGAATATAACGGCCTGTAATATGTTCCCCTTATAGTTAATTCATTCTGGGTGCATTCATTAGTGAATTCTCATAAAAAAATACCTGAAAACGTTCATTTCCACGCACTCTCATAATACAGTGCATTTACTGCAATTTTATTTCTACTCTACACAGCCTTTCATATGAAACAATTTGGCCTCGCATTATTGTTTGTGAAGAGATTTTGTTTTTTATTTCCAGTCTTCAAAAGTTTATCTTCCTATATTTACAAATACAACAAAATGGCTTCTAAGGAACCCGGAGGTTCATTGCCGCCCTCACATAAGCCCACCATTGGTCCCTATCCTGGGCAAGATTAATCCAGTCTCTATCATCATATCCCACCTCACTCAAATCCATTTTAATATTATCCTCCCCTCTGCGTCTCGGCCTCCCCAAAGGTATTTTTCCCTCCGCCCTCCCAACTAACAATCTATATGCATTTCTGGATTCACCCATAAGTGCTACATGCCCTGCCCATCTCAAACGTCTAGATTTAATGTTCCTAATTATGTCAGATGAAGAATACAACGCAGTTCTGCGTTGTGTAAGTGTCTTCATTCCCCTGTAATTTTATCCCTCTTAGCCCCAAATATTTTCCTAAGAACATTGTTCTCAAACACCCTTAATCTCTGTTCCTCTCTCAAAGTGAGAGTCCAAGTTTCACGACTATACAAAGCAACTGGTAATATAACTGTTTTATAAATTCTAACTTTCAGATTTTTTGACAGCAGACTAGATGATAAAAGCTTCTCAACCGAATAATAACAGGCATTTCCCGTATTTATTCTGTGTTTAATTTCCTCCCGAGTGTCATTTATATTTGTTACTGTTCATCCAAGATATTTGAATTTTTCCACCTCATCGAAGGATAACTCTCTAATTTTTATATTTCCATTTCGTACAATATTCTCGTCACGAGATATAATCATATACTTTGTCTTTTCGGGATTTACTTCCAAACCTATAACTTTACTTGCTTCAAATAAAATTTCCGTGTTTTCCCTAATCGTTTGTGCATTTACTCCTAACATATTCACGTCATCCGCATAGACAAGAAGCTGATGTAACCCGTTCAATTCCAAACCCAGTGTGTTTTCCTGAATTTCCTAATGGAATATTCTTGAGCGAAGTTAAAAAGTAAAGGTGATAGCGCATCTCCTTGCTTTAGCCCGCAGTGAATTGGAAAAGCATCAGATAGAAACTGGCCTATACGAACTGTGCTGTGAGTTTCACTGAGACACATTTTAATTAATCGAACTAGTTTCTTGGGAATACCAAATTCAATAAGAATGTTATATAAAACTTCTCTCTTAACCGAGTCATATGCTTTCTGAAATCTATGAATTTCTATACTACAGTTCTAATAACTTGATTCAACTGAAATTATTTCTTTTTATCTTGTACACATTTTGATCACGTTTTATGTTGTGAAAATTAAAAAACTATTTGAATTAAAAATGAGTATACATTTGTCTTTATAATTAGGTTTATATTGATATAAAATATGCTTATCTCCTTCGCAGAGACGTTGTCTAGTAAAGCTACACAGTCGTTGTAGAAACGTTTTGTTCGTACTTGTTCTAATGTTTCGCTTTATCTTTCAGCATTGTAAATCACATTATCAACAAAACCAAAACGTAAGTCAATAATGTTGTTATGAGAACGATTTTCCGTTGGGTGTAAAGTCGGTCTATGCGCGTGAAAATAATTCCAAGGTAAAATTTGGAATATAACCAACTTAAAAGCACTGCCGACGCCCTCCAGTCAATAATTACCTTCTTGTGACTAATGAAGAATAGAATAGAAGCAATATGAAAGCTTTGTTTAATCTCTTCCGCTACGAACCACATGGACTATTTGCTAATATAAATGCATTAAAACAAAGAAGGAAAATGTATAAGCTTTCTTGTAAGTTTCGACGTATTTAATATACTCCAAAAATATTTAGGTTTTATACACGAATTAAATAGTAGGCCTAGTATATGCTAAAATACATGTTGTACTCTTATGTTTATTAACAGTTCCTCCAAATGAAATGTAGACTCAAACTTTTATAAGTTTTGTAAAAATATGTAAGTACATACAGAAATTGTACAGTTTCCATAGGGTCAGATGGGACTAGAAATAGTTAACTCGAATATTAAGGTAGTAGTCTTTTAATACCAGCTGCGAAGGAGCTTGCAGGCTGCTGCTGATACCGCATCTTTCACTTCCTGATAGGAGCTGAGCTGACATTCCATCAAACACCTCTTCATTACTCAAAAGATATAGAAATTACAGGATGACAAATCGTGACTGTAAGGGGGATGTTCCAGAGTATCCCATTCGAATTATCGCAGGGTTGTGACTGTGGCATTCGCTACATGAAGCCTAAATTTGTTATGAAGTACTCTTCGAAACAACTTTCCTCGACGCTTTATCATGATTGCTCTTCAAAGAGCAGGCAGCGACTTTCAGTAATGGGTAGCATGGATGACAGTACCTGTTCTAGCTAGTCCAGCAGCAGGACTTCTGGCTGTGGAACGAACTTTCTTCGGTCTGGGTGATTCTGGATGTCGCCATTCCATAAACATCCGCTTGTTGCTGGATTAATCTACAGGTACCATGTATCAACCATGACAACAATTTTCGACAGGAATTGATATTTCATTGTGTAGAACAGAATCAGGTGTTGCAATGCCATGCACCGCAAGATGTCCACTAAATCTGTGCCTTCCTTGCATAGGATCTGAATCACAGTCCATTGTGCTCGCTTGGGTGTATCCACGTTCAATTTCATTTCACTAGCGGTGATCTTCTTCATACCACACACGTCTAGCACATTGAACAACTTTTACACTAACATGGCAGTACATCAATATCAACCTGTAGGCCTACAGTGACACTAAGATCTCCCACAATGTAGACAGTGTTGCCACGCCAGTCTATGTTTCCTTTGAACGAATCAGATATAGGCCTAACGAGAAAATTGTTAGAATATGCTAATATGCTGAAATAGAACTCACTTATCTGAATAAAATTCTAGAAATTATCACCAAATAAACTTCTGTAAATTATAACATCACAAAATATATATATATATATATATATATATATATATATATATATATGCAACAGCATGAACTTTCTGCCCAATATTATTTTTGTCCTTTTATTCATAATAACTCGTACTATCCTCGATATTGTTGGTTAGAGGAGCTGATATGGCAGTCTGTAAAGAAACCCAACATATATAATAAGAATAAGCTTTTCAACCCAGTTTGTCTTTACCTAAAAGGAAAAACAGGATCGTTCTCTCAACTGTCATGCTTTACTTTATCCGGTAATGGAAGAAGTCCAATCGTTGCTTTTTTTTTAAACCAGTTGGCGGGAATAAAAAACTACACATTTTTGGCCGATCAAAGACTTTTATTTGTCAAATTTCTTCAATATTAATTTTTGTGAATCTGAAAATGCACATAATAAGTTGTCATAAGCTCATGAAGATGTTAAAGTTCAAGCCATTGCCTGAATTAAGTACAAGAATCAATACATATCTGAAAACCAATATCAGTTTTTAAGAACTGGAAAAAAGAAACGTATAATATAAGCAGGCTTTTTATTGTAGGGTGTGAAAAAACACTTCCACGACTACTCATCTTAGAAACCTCGACGTTCCGCGGGATCTTTCCGTTTCTGAAAAACACTAGCCATTCTTGGAAATCAGATAGACTACTGTAATAGCTGGAAATTCAATATGAATGCAGGACTATGTTCACATGCAAGCGAATGAACTACATGTCGTGTACTGGTTTGGCACTGCGATGGAATAGAGGAGAGGTGTTGTAGTGGAAACATAACGGAACTCAACCACCGGACCGCGAGTAGCATTGGAATGCAAATAATATTGCAATGATGAAGTCTTTCCTTTAGTGTTGGTCAACTAGCCCTACGTCGTGTTATTTTGACAATAAAGGATCAAATTTGTCCCTAATTTACCATTAACTTTGGCTCTTGCCAATTCTGCCTAATATTCTCATACATTAATACTTATTTAAGAAATAAATTGAAATGGCCTATTATTTATCCCGTGGGCCGAATTGAACACATCAGAGGGCTTTATTTGGCCCGCTGGTCGTACTTTTCCAACTTTGTTCTCAATAATTCATTATTTCTTCAGCTTTCATTTAGATCAAAGTCTTTCTTGAAGGTACTTAATTAATAAAATTAGTACATGAAGAAGTTTTAAAATTATGACTTAATTCACTGAGAAATTATTTTTCTTTGCACAAGAACAAATTAATTTTGCTCAATTTCCGTAACGATTGGGTTATATCAATTTCACAAAAGCAATTTATATACAATATATATACATATATACATGCAATACACACATTTAATCACTATTTTATTCCGGTCTGAACATTTTACCGAAAGCGTACAGATTATAATTAATTTTTCTGACTGAAATGTTTTGGGTATAATGTCAACATCTTGTCAACCTTAATTTATTAAATAAATTAAAATTATCCAAATGGATTTATAACAAATAAGGACAAGTTTTTAATAATATAAATTATAATATTTCATGTACATACACCATGCTTGATCAAGCTGAAAGATACTGGTTGTGAACAAATAATGCTGACGAATAATTTAGGAGAAAGACTGTCACAGACATACAGATAAAGGCAGGTGGTTGGCCTATGCCTAAAATCACTTTTACATGAGATAAATGTTGGAAACATGTATTTATCTGAAAGTTTAGAAATATATTGTTTTTTTTTTTTTTGTTGTAACACAACACTTTCCCTTGGACTTCATTTGAAGAGAGAGCAAAATAAAAGAGTGTTATGTAAATGACACACATTGTTATTTTGTCATTCATATCGTGTGCAATAACATTCCTATTTTACGTAACGTTGAGTTAAATGAACTGTCTGCAACCACTGTTCGATAGATTCTGTCATTTTATAAATACGCACATATATCATTATTTTAATACAATGACGATAAAACTATCATTTCAGGTCACATAGATGGAAAATTCAGTAGGCTACTTTCTATTTGCATAGGCCTAATAACATTTCTGTTCAGGGAGAGAAACAATAAGCCGTAGCTGACATGAACTCGGCTTACAGTATTGAAGTATACTACAGATGAAGTGATCACTGTGCACTATTATAAAGGTTCGGCAAGCAAATTTCAACTTAGAGTATTATTTTTATGATTAAGTAAGAGATTTAAACCCATGTACAGAGTGTTAAAAAGTATCCAATATTTTAGGAAGTGATAGCATGCATCAAAACAAGAAAATTATGTCTAATAAACATGAGTCCTACAACACATACGTTCTGAGATCTGAACACTTGTTCATAGGAGGTGCTCAATGTGACGTCCATTCATGGCAATTCATTTCTCTGCCCTACAATACAGCAGCCTACCAGATAATCATGCCGTAGTTGACACCCCTGGCATGGAATAATGATACGTCGCAAGAAATATTGAAAACAAAAGTCTGGTTGCGGATATGAGCGGGTTTCAGCAGAGATGGTGTTGTGAATTTTCGTAATCAGCATGTGAGAGCCTTTGAAAATCCCCATGCAGTTGAAGAAACAATCAGGACCGATTCTCAATCAGCTTACGGGCAGACGTTCTTGGTGATAGATAAATAGGGCCATATGTGCAACCACAGAGATTAACTGGGGATCGTTATCAGGACTTTCTTATTAACGTATTAAAATTAATTTCAAGAGTGCGTGAATCCTATGCCGAGGAGCAGAGAAAGAAGAAAACTAAGGAGTTTTATTTTATTTTATGGCTTTCGCATAGGTTTGAATCCGCGATTTCTCACTCTATCTGCAAGAACGGTAACATATCACATCCGTGCTGTTATTATGGTCCATTATTATTACTATTATCAGTAAAGGAATGTTAGTTAAAGAGTATACTTGACTTCGGTATGATAAAGTTGTTTTTGAAAGCATGCGATCTGATTCCAACTTCGTGAACTCATATCCATCATCTCTCGTATTTCTGTAGCGTGCTTTCTTTATTTTCTGCTCTGATGTAACATCGTATCTGGGAAAAATTACAGTCTTATTGCACAATAAACCTTCTTTTTGGTGCTAATTTTATAGCTCACGTCCACGAAACACTGTTTATAATGAACTCTGCAGTCATAATGTGGTTCTAATCTGTTCTATTTTTACTTTAGAAATTTCATAATTATAACACTTTAAATTAACTGAGGGAAGTTATAAAATCGTAGTATGCTATGAAATTATCTTTGTTCTATTTATGTAACAAATATTATGGATACGAAGTTAAAACGGTAATTTTAATATGAAACGCTATAAAAGAAAACAGAATACCAAAAGCGTACCACATCAAATTCATTCCAGTGACAGAGAAAGAGTTGAACTATGTTCAATTGGAATCTTTGGGTATATATTGCTTCTATATTTCTTGAAGTCATCTTTGGTGAACAAATTTTTATAATGCTTACTCCAAACTCCGACTTTTTCCTTTGAATATAACCATGATATACATTTTTTGACTGGGAATAAAAATGTTCAGTTCTACTTCGCTAATGAAGTAAAGAACGAGTGAATCCTGCGATGGTTGAGTGGTCAGACTTGCAGGCTGCCCGGGTTCAAATCCCGGTTGACCGTAATATTTTTGATGTAAAATATCCACAGTGAATTTGTTCGGATTTTTCTAGGATTCTCCCGTTTTCCCAATGTACATATGTCCATTTCTTCCTCATTCTATAGCATTCTCCGATATACGGCTAGGGACGTATAGAGCAGGCTGACCTAGAGTAGTATGACTTATTACGATATACCGAAGTACATATGATATTTCCGCCCAGAAATTCTGCGTCATCGTATGATGAAGGATAACTCATAAGGAGTGCACCTCTGCACATGTGTGGACATTGTGCCACTGTCATACATCTATGACGCAGTGCATGAGGGTAGGCCACTAGAGGGAACTCAAGAGGTGGAACTTAAACTGAGAGGATTCAATTCGACATCGGAGTGGGAATCCGATGTGGCTTAGTGGATAGAGGGTCAGCACGTAGAGCTGAAAACCCGGGTTCAAATCCTGGTGCCGGAGAGAATTTTTCTCCGTTCCACTCATCCTTCATCATAGAGTAGTATGAAGTTCACCTAGACGGAAGCTGCATACGCAGCACACCTTAGTGTGTACGAAAATTCGTCACACTAGAGAGATTATTCCACAATAGACAGTTACCATTCTGGTCGTAATGTAAATGGGTTCGTCCTTTCCCTCAGAGAATAAAAGAATCCAAGAGTTTCTTGTATTAAATTTAGAATAACGGTTTGTTAAAAAGTATTCTTCCTGAGTAGAAGGGCTCCAGGCAAGATTTACATTCATCCATACATTCAAATGTTTTAATGTGATATAATAATCCAAAAGCTCAGTAGGCTTATACAAGATGATTCACGAAAATTATACAGGATTAGTTCAAAGTCCCGCACCACCTAAATAACTATTGAAGCATATGGTTCAGTGACATGAAACTTGGTATGTGGGGATAACCATATGCTAAGAACTCAATAATGGTATTACCGAGTTTTTTCTACTTCCGGTTTAACCGGAAGTAACTCAAACTCTCTTATTTTAAATGGAATACCCAATATATATTTTTATTTTTGAATAAAGCTCATTAAGAGCTTTTCAAAAAGAACCCACACTTGATACTTCTGTACAAATACAGTGTTGCTAAATAAAAATGGAAGTGGTGCAAGATATTCCTAAAGTCTGGTTAAATCATTCCTTAAATGGTTTTTATGATCGAGTGACACATTGTAAAGCAGCTGAGGGCTACCAATTTGAACACATAATTTAGAATGTGAGCTAGCTTTGTTTTGTTTTTGTTAAGGAAGGAGTATTTTAATATTCAATACACTTTTCTGTTTTCTTGACTTAGCAACACTGAATTTGTACAGAAGTATCGAGTGTAAGTATTTTTTGAAAAGCTCTTAATGAGCACTATTAATATATATATAGGGTGTTCCGTTTAAAATAAGAGAGTTGGAGTTACTTCCGGTTAAACCGGAAGTAGAAAAAACTCGTTAATACCATTATTGAGTTCTTAGCATATGATTATCCTCACGTACCAAGTTTCATATCACTGAACCGTATGCTTCAAAAGTTATTTAGGTGGTGCGTTTATTATTTTAATATTCGATACACTTTTCTGTTTCCTTGACTTAGTAACACTGAATTTGTACAGAAATATCAAGTGTGGGTAATTTTTGAAAAGATTTTAATGAGTATTGTTCAAAAATAAAATAATATATTGGGTGTTCCATTTAAAATAAGAGAGTTGGAGTTACTTCCAGTTAAATCGGAAATATAAAAATCTCGGTAATACCATTATTGACTTCTTAGTATATGGTTATTCTCACATACCAAGTTTCATGTCACTGAATCGTATGCTTCAAAAGTTATTTAGGTGGTACGGAACTTTTAACTAATCCTGTATAATACTCTAGGAACTGATTTATGATAACATTTTGATGAAAAATATTCATTTAAATGTTTGTCATAATTTTAAACTTGATTAAGTTACAGCCTCCTGAAAGTTGCAAGAGCGTAGATATTATGAAGGTATATGTATTTAAATATCTACAAAACTGGTGCTAGAAGTATTGTAAAATTATCAAGGTACATTGACATTATTAATCACCAGAAAATCTGTATTAAAGCTTGTTTTCAAAGACCTCACCTTCTATAGCATTTCATGTAGTCGCCCGAGAGAGAACTGCGCGCATGACCAAGAAGTGAAATGCAGATCAAAGGGCAAGTTACTGGCCACAGTGTGCTCTGCGAGTAGAAACTAGCGTCGCTTGTCGTGTGATGTTCGAACATGAGAGTGGATATCAAGATACTACGAACTTCGCCCTACTCCTTAGGCATCCAGCAGTACGTAGAAATGCAGCATGTAAACTAAAATAACCGAGTCTGTTGAAAACAAGTAAGAGGCCGTATGTTCGATTGAAGTTTGAAGAATCGAAGCTCGCTTTGTGTTTGTTTCCATCTTTCCCTTTCCTTACATATGTTCGGTGCCTTTCTCCTTATTTCCTCCTCTCCCTGCCCCTTATGCTTTAGCTGCGTAAGGATTTCAGGCTTATATCTTGCGAAGTTACGGATAGTAATGGGTATAGGTAATTTTTGTTCTTATTAATATGAATGAATATTCACAAAAATATACGTACGGTATAAATAAATCAAGCTATATTTAAACAAATTGATATGCTCATAGTAGCAACTAGTATTGTGCGATGTTCAAACATGAGGAAGGAAACCAATACATTACAAACTTCGTCTTATTTCGTATGAAAACTAATCGCAAGATATGTGCTCAAAACCTTAAGCGGTTTAAAATAGTGTCCTGCAATGTTCGAACATGAGAGCGGCAACCAAGATTTTACAAACTTCATCTTATTCCATAAGAAAAACTAATCGCAAGATCTCTCCTCAAATTCTTAAGCGGTTAAAACATAAAGAGGTGAGAGTGGAGGACAGCGAATTTTTTTATAACAAGGTGGAACAAACACGAAAGGCCTTCTCCTGCAGAGCGAACATCGGCGAATATCGAACTTCGCCATACTCGACAAACTTGGACAGAACATAACACCTGTAATGCATCACGCTTGTTTAAAGCATGAAGGGATGGGAGAGGAGGACAGAGCAAATATTTTCATAATATTGACCAACAAACATGACAGGTCTCCTCCTGCAAAGCGAACATCTGCAAATATCGAACTTCGCCATAATCGACAAAATGAACCGAACATAGTGTCTGTCATGCACGACAATAATGTGTGGTAAAATGAAATATTTTATTTTATTTAACAGGCTGGATAATAAATAATAATAAATCCGTGGCGCTACAACCCGTGAGGGACCTAGACCGACCAGCCGGCCGCTGGTCTCACGCCCACATGCCGAAGCAGAGGTGGACGATCATGCAACCAGAATGGAGGTATCGTGTGGTTAGCACGATGATCCCCCAGCCGTTACAGCTGGTATTCGCAACCGGATTTCGCTACCTATCGTAGCTCCCCAAATGCATCACGATACTAGGTGGGCATGGGTCCCATACACTGGCCGAAATTTCATGAGAAAATTTCTTTCCCCATGAGGACTCGAACCAGCGCGCATTCCGTAACGCGAGTCCCAGAAGGGATGCCTTAGACCGCGACGCCACGGCGCGGGACTTAACAGGCTGGATAGTATGTTATAATTATGTATAATATTATGAAAATGAAAACATTTATTTAACATGTTGGATATTATTTATTAACAGAGCGGATAGTTGTTGTTTAGTCAACTCTCCGAAGACAGGTTTCAACCGCTTAAATAAAACCAATAAGGCATCACTCATAAGGCAACTAGGCCAGGAGATAGTGGGGTAGGGTGGCCAGTTCCTTTCCCCAGAGTGAATATTGTCAGTTGTAATTGTATATAGTTGTTGTTTAGTCAACTGTCCGAAGACAGGTCTGAACCTCACAAGTGATACCAACAAGGCACCACTTATGAGGCAACTAGGCCAGGAGATAATGTGGTAGGATGGCCAGTTCCTTTCCCCCCATTGCATACTTCGCCGATTAGCTACATATTTCAATAATGGTATGAAAATTATTTTTTTATGTTATTAACAAGTAGGATCCTATAACTTTATTATATGTAATACGAAAATGAAATAGTCTTATTTATTCTCAGGTTGGATATTGCAAGCTACAACGAATAATTTGTAGTACGAAAATGAAATCATATATTTTATTTATTAACAGGTTGGATATTATAAGTTAAAATGATGTGTAGTACGAAAATGAAGTTATTTCTTTATATCGATCTATATAATTTATTTTACTCGTATACAGAGTGTTTAAAAAATACGGGGCATAATTTCAGGTATGTATTTCCCACATGTAGACAATCAAAATAGTTCATTACAACATGTGTCCGGAAATGCTTCATTTCCGAGTTATGGCCTTCACAACATTGAAATTCACCGGAATGTTTTTCTTTCCGCAGGTCGTTGTCATTACAGAAGATGTTCAAAATGTCCACCTCTTGCTTGAATACAGACCTCACATCTATGTCTCATTTACCTGCGAACACGATCCCAAACTCCAGGAGTATTGCGTATGTCCTCAGATATGATAAGGATACAATTGATACTCTTTCAACAGTCTCCAGACAGTCGTATGAGGAACACTGACTTGCAACGCTACCCTTCGTGTGCTGATAGAAGGAGTCATGTTCACAGCCTCCAGAATCTTCTCCTGTACTTCTGGAGTTGTAGATCTTGGTCGTCTCCTTCCCAAACCAGGAGAGTTAAATTTTCCATACTCGCACAGACGGTAATGGAGACGTACAAATGTCTTCCGATCTGGACATTGTCGCTGTGGGTACCTCTCCTGGTACAAACGACGAGCCAGCGCAGCATTGCCGTCCGCCTTACCGTACATGAAATGTATCTCTGCCAGCTCTTGATTTGAATACATGTCGCACAGTCTAACGCCTACACAACACTGAATGTAACCTTCGCCTCGGAATAAACTGTCAGAGTGCCCTCTTAATGTCTCCTTTGACGGCAACGACCTGCGGAAAGAAAAACGTTCCGGTGAATTTCAATGTTGTGAAGGCCATAACTCGGAAATAAAGCATTTCCGGACACATGTTGTAATGAACTATTTTGATTGTCTACATGTGGGAAATACATACCTGAAATTATGCCCAGTATTTTTGAAACACCCTGTATTTGTGTTCATATTATAATGCCTTCATCATCCGTATAGTCACATATCTATTGTTACCGAGAAACTGTTTTTTTTTTAATATTATGTAACGAATGTAATTATAACTAATTTCTGTCTGTAATTGATATAGTAACCTAGTTACATCCTTTCCTTCAAAGGAGACTTCGGTTCTTGTCACGCTCGACAAACTTGAACCGAACATAGAGCATGAAATGCACGACACTAATAGAAGCTGACGTAGAGTTAAGTGTCCGATTGGTAACTAACAACGCACGCCCACAGATCTACACGGTCATGAACATTTAACAACAGTTCAAATTAGTCCAGTCTGAACATTTTGTATAATATTCTTATTAAATTTGATATACTAGATTAATTAAAATGTGTCTCAGTGAAACGTACAGCGGAGTCCGTATTGCGAGTCTCTATCTGACGCTTTTCCAATTCACTGCGAGCTAAAGCAAGGCTCTAGAATATGCCATTAGGAAAGTTAAGGAAAACAAATAAGGTTTGTAATTGAAGGGTTTACATCAGTTGCTTATTTATGCGGATGCCGTGAATATGTTAGCAAGAAATCCGCAAACTATTAGGGAAAACACGGGATTTACTTGAAGCAAGTAATGAGTAGAGTCCTTCGTTTTGTTACCTAAGGCCTCCAAGTAGGTTGCAACAGTTTAGGTATGTCTAGAGTATGGGTAGAAATGAGTGTTCCAATAAAAGAATTTGGTAGCAAGCACATCATTTCGAAAGGAGATAATGTATTTTACCAGAAAGAAGGAAACATTTTCCATTTGAAACACTCAAAATTTTTACATTCATTGATTGTAATGAATATATACTCACAAAGCACGCACTCGTAATTTGTTTTATTTTAACTTCGTACTGAAATTTATATTTATTAATTTGTTATTTCCAAAATGTAATTAGATCTAAAATATCTAGATGCGTTACTTACAGTAACAATGAGCAGTAGACAAATTCCGGGCGCTAAGTAAAAAATTTCATGTAGCGCTTGATTTAAGTTCAAATTTTTTTAAGACTTCGAGTTCTTTTATGTTACTTAGACTAATACATTATGTTAACAAAGCAGTTGTAGGAAGAAGTTCGAATGTGCTTTTCAAACTAATATCGTTTTATTTATTACGCATCTCAAGATATTGTCCTACATGGTCTCAGAGAGTCTCTGATAGCATGTGTTTGCATGCATAGATATTTAGTATTGTTTAGTATACATGTATTTCAATAAAATGTATATTTATCTTGACTCGAATGGTTTTCTCATTGCCCCTAAATGGGGATAAAATGTGGTGGCCCCTGGAAATAATGTGCAATTACGCATATCACGATGTAATACAATATAATATTGTCTTCCTTGTTTTGTGATAGGAATCCACTTCCTTACTAATGTAATTAGGACAACTCAATTTATTTTCCGTCAATTGCTGTTGAGCTCTGGAAAGTAAACTCAAAACGTATCCACGCACATGCGGACTATTCACGTTGGTCAGCCTGAAAAAGACGCTGGGAAGTACCTGCTGCTGCTGCTATATCGACCTGAGCCCATGCAGAGAGGCGTCACGTGGGCGAAGAAGAAGGATGAGGCTTTCATAGCAATAACAAGTGGCGGATCTCAGTCAGCATATCGCTTCTCGGTTGGAAGCTCGCACGTGTACTGAATTGTAAAAGTGTCAGTCTTTATACAATTATTCATTTCTATTTAACCTACTCAACTCAGAAACTAAAGAATTAGGCCTATGTCAGTTCATTATTTGAAATGAAGACAATTAAGATCTGAATGATGAAAGATCAAAAGAGAATCCAAAGTTTCTGTTAGTCTATTATAATCATAATGATCACTATCATGGTAATTTTTATCATATTCATTACAATATTATCACCATCATTGTAATTATTGTCATCTGCTTTAAAAATTTTACTCTTTGGTTCATTCCGTTTCACTGATGTGTGAATTTATGAAAATGTTACATGTTCGCTAGTAGGTGAACGACTTAATATGATGGCTAATATCATATCTACGCTTAATATTTAAGAATTAAATGATTTGTTTTACAAATCATCTCGATTTAGTTCAACAGATTTTCACTTTGTCATCTTGCATACAATTATGTCATTTATTAAGTTACGTTAAACTATGAAGATTAGAAACCTTTTAGGTACAGTATACTTTAAATCTGGTGTTCCCATTCTTCTATCGAAACACTTCTTTAGAATTCAGAATAGAATAATGACAGACATGGATATTGATTTATTTCCTTTGTTAATCTTTACACACAAATAAAGGCTTTGAGGTCTGATCAGTAGTATATATTTCATAAAGTTAAATATTATAGATTTTATAAATATATTTAAGAACTACTTTAACTAATGATCCAAACCCTCTCTGTTTCCCTGGACTACCTAATGGCATATTCTAGAGCAAAGTTAAAAAGTAAAGGTGATAGTGGATCTCCTTGTTTTAGCCCTCAGTGAATTGGAAAAGCATTGGATAGAAACTGGCCTCTATGGACTCTGCTGTAAGTTTCACTAAGACATATTTTAATTAATCGAACTAGTTTCTTGAGAATACGAAATTCAGTAAGAATATTATATAGAACTTCTCTCATAATTGAGTCATATGCCCTTTTTAAATCTATGAATAATTGATTTACCGTACCCTTATACTCCCAATTTTTCTCCAATATCTGTCGAATACAAAACAATCTGATGAATAGTCGATCTATTACTTCTAAAACCACATCGATGATTCCCAATAATTTCATCTACATATAGAGTTGTTCTTCTCAAAAGAATATTGGACAAAATTTTGTACGACGTCAGCAAAAGTGATAGCTCTATTCCCCGAAACTTGCTACAATTAGTCTTGTCCTCCTTCTTAAAGATAGGTACAATTATGGACTCCTTCCATTGTTCTGGTACAATTTACTTTTCTCAAATAGCAAGTACAAGCTTATAAATTTCGCTAGATAATGTGTTTTCATCCCTTGTATTAATTCTGCTTGAATTTAATAGATACTTGGACACTTGCACTTCTTTCAGGTTCTCTACTGTAATTCTGACTTTAGGAAGTATTGGTTTGGGTATAAATGATTCAGCAGTTTGTATTTGAATATCGTCCCTATCATTTCTACAGGCTTCTATTATATTATGTGGCGTGGTGTTTTGCTACTCGGCGGCTGGGCATGTCGCAGTCGGCAGGACTCGTACGTTAACCCCGCTACTTAAAACTTGTATAAAATCGTATCTTATAGAAGATGCTGAAAATGTCCTCCTTCCTCGGCTAAACAGACGGTGTATCGGGAAAACTCATTCTGATTGACAGATTAAGTCCAGCCACTACTGTAATGTTTCTGATTTCATATTTTGTTCTATCGGTATATGATACTGAACCCCACAATAATTACAATGCACAATTGAAGAACAAGGTAGAATAGACAAAATCTTTTCTACTCGCGAAAAATCGGACCGATTACATTCGTTTTGCGCTAACAGCACATCAAACTCCAACTTTCTTATCTTGTACATGATGTGGATCTTCAGAAAACCAGTAGCGAGTGTTTTGATTTATTTAGGATAATTCGGGGTTAGATAGCCATAGGTTTCTAAATCACATAGAACAGGATAACTGTTTGGTAAAGAAATACGGAGAAAAAGACATACGTTCCTCCAAGTTTACATTTGACCGCTGCAGCGCCTCAGGGCGCATAGAATTCACTAATGTAACAAAAACACGTTTGAAATACAATAAGACACTGGCTATCTCTCCCAACATGTATGGTTGAGATGGCCATAGGATATAGGGACAGACGACACCATTATTTTTAAGTAAATACATAACAATTTTTTGCAAAACAATGAAGTTTTATGTAATGAACACATAAATATAGTTGTCTTTTGTTGGGCTTAGAACATTATTTTCTACTTCAAATTTCCCGGAGAATCAACATTGTCACCTACAACTTTGGCCGTTTTGAGGGTAATTTGTTGATTATTGGTATGGATAAAATGGTCTGAAGTAATTTTGTTGGTGTTGATTCTATATTCAATTTGGAAGGGCTGAGTTGTAGCTCAGGACTCATTTGTTCAGTTGCAGTGAAGTTTAATGCCTTCATTATGAAAATGCTGGACTGTGGTTCAGGAGTTCTCTGTCTAGTTGCATTGGAGTTTTCTGATTCGTTAGCATTCACTCCTGTAGGTTTCTGGTGCGTTCCTTCAACTGTGCTCACATTAAAAGAGGTCATAAACAAAGGGGTACAAGTAACATATTTAAGAACATGAATTAAGTGCAACCAGGACAAGATAAAACATTTAAAATTTTAGTGGCAAAGGGATACATCTTTAACCACACCATACACTAAAATTGAAATAAATAATGTCACGGAGTTTACGAAATCTTAAGTACTTTCAATCACATTTTCTCACAAATAACTTAAGCGCACTTATATCCCTTTGCTTCTGACCCCCTTATTAGTATTTGTGAAAGTGTACTAGGAATAACATCGCGATTAAAGAGTTGATTGCTTACAGCCTTAAATCCTGAGATTACATTTTCTGAAGTGGCCGATTTTCTCCAACATACACTTAATAGCTTTCCAAATTGAAGTCTCGTTATTTTAGGAGTAGGATGATTCTTCAAACAATTCAGCGCAGCGCTGGAGAAGTTACTTTGAAGAATTGAAAAGAACTCTATCCAGCAGCTGCAAACAGTGGAGTAGTATGGGTAGTTAGGAAAATTATAATTATATCATATTCTTCTGCTATTTGTAGCAGTTGGATAGAATTGCAGCGTGAAGAGTGGCCATCAAGTAAAAGAACAACTTTTCAAGCTTGTTTCCTGAGTAGGACGTGTTGTCTCAGTCAGTCAGAGAATATTGCCGAGTTCTTCAGCAAAACTAAGCGAGACTCCGAATATCGGTCCTTGTAAGGGAAAAACCATGTTCCTGCATTTTTAATATGGCGAAGAAACCTACATATATTGTCATTGCCTAGTGTCACTTGGTCCCATTGGCACCTTTTATAGAATTTCCTGTTTTAACTCCTCTTTTCAGGGTTTTTCTTGGAATATTAAATGTAATGAAGGCTTGACTACAGAATTACCATATTTAACGGCTTCAAAAGTACGGTTTAAGTCATTTTCATTCCAAAGACACGGTTGCTGCCTGGCTTTGCTTTATATTTTGTCGAAATCTAGAAATAAACATAAAAATTCGATACTTTTAACATAATAATACTCCTCAACTGTAGGCCATCTATCCCTAAAAAATGCTGGCCATCTCTGCCTTTTTACAAGATCAATGGCAGCAGTGAAGAGAAAGAAATACAGTTAAGATAGAATTCTTAAAGATGCTTTATGACTTTAATAATGTTTGTAGCAAATTTCTTCACAAAATGCAGTATTTTTCTATTGTTATTTCAGGAAGTGTAAATTATTGCTTGCTCACAAAATCACAAAAGCCTACAAAATGCGGAAATAATAACCCTATGTTTATGCAGGTGCAGCAATCACTTCATTTAATTAACATCTGGCGGCAAACCGATTTTCATTCGAAACAGATGATTGAAATAAAAATGAGAGCGGTTGGCCGTCTCACCCGCATGGCTATCTCCCTCGAAATTATCCTACATGACCAGTTAGGTGGAAACACGCTTCATCTGAAAAGAACTCGAGCTGTGGGTCGATTAAACCTTCAGTCACTGATTAAAAAACCACTCACAATAACGCACTCGTGCTGCTGGATCACCATGTCAGTAGCGGCTCGCCGTCAAAAAATAGGTGAAGTGCTGTTCATATAAACAAATGCATCAATAGTTTTACCCATATAATGAGTAGGCCTACTAATCGTAAACTACGTACAATTTTAATAGTTCTAGAACACATGCAAACAGGAAAACTAATTTATTTCAGAACTCAACCAATTTCTTACATACCAAGTCAATCCTCCTATCTTTTAAAGCAGCAAACCTGTCGATGATGTCTACATAAAATGTCTGATTTAACTGAGGATGGACAGTATATCTCTATGCAAAGCTATGGGGCTAATGATGAAAGTCCCTCCTATGATGTAGCATTCCGAGTGAAATTTTCAATCTTTTGAAGCAGAAAAACTTCTTTCATCGGAAGAATTTTTTAAAAGTTGTTTTATACAACTTCTCTATTTTCTTAGCACTTTTTAAAACAAAGAACAAATGGAACTGTAGATCATCAAGAATTTTTTATCCTCATTTTTAAGTCTACAAAACGACATTTCTAATAAATTACAACTGTGTCATTTTCGGGATACATATTTCGCACTCATTTATCAACATGTTCTATGTACTGGTACCTAAATACTCGTATTTGATTAAACATATAATACACACTTAGATGTAGGATTAATACACTACATACACTTATCACTAGTACACTCTAAACACATTAAATAATAAGTTAATATATACGTACATAGTATTAAATTACATGTGTACATTTACGCGCGCGTTAAACTTTCAAATACAAGAGCTCATGAGAAGAACTAATACACGCCGCGGAAAACAACTTTTAAACTTTGCTAATGTATGTGTGATGTATTTCTGATAAAATAACATAGAGCCAGCTAATTTACCACTGCAGGAGTGACTGCTAAGACACAGGGAATGAGAATACTACTGTATTCTCGAGTCAGGTAGTACATACTATAAAATTTCACAGCCCTTAAACAATAGCCCCCGGCCTTGGAGACGAGTTTCAACCCTCCTCTATTATTAGTACCGTTAGATCTGCAAACTGGTTACTCCACCTACAAGTCTGACAATTCTTCGTAACTGAAAGACTCAGAAACGCACTTCACTCATACAATCTTTCTTTAGTGCGTGACGTCACGTTACCATGGAAACCAAGTGCTGTATGAGAATGGGAACCCAAATAATTTCACCTCTACAGTATTGCAAGTTCCAATAGACACCGTTCGGCGCTCGTAACAGTTGACATTATTCTATTCAGCGGACGGTTATAGGTACTATTTGTACAACCAAACACTGTTCATAACGACTGAAAAGAAAACTTTTTTTTATTTTAGAAATACGGTACCGATAATAACTAGAATTAATTATTAATACGAGATAAAATTGTGTTTTACACGTAAATAGGTGAAATGGTACTTCACTTACTTCACCTGAATAACCGCCCCTGCACCATGTTGTAAACAATGGACACCTGTGCACTTGTAAGGCTTCAGTTTTAATAATAGTGTTACTTTATATGTATAACACATTGAAACTCTCACTTGTGCTAATTTCGGAAGTGATTTTGTTGGCGACCGTTAGAGATGTGCATCAATTTAGTCCAATTTATCCTCTGACAGAACTGTACGTTTTCGTGTGTGCTTCTTGTTTTGCACTGAACCAGTAGATTCAAATCTGTTCACATTATCGTGCATTGCAGGTCTGGAAGGAGATAATTGGCCGTCTGAACAAATTCGCACGAGCATGACGAGCTGATTCGTATTTGTAATAAATTTTACACACAAAAATGCGTTGCTCTAGAGCAGCGGTGACCAAAACTCGAACTGCAGTGATTACATGCGACAGACAGCCTATGAAGTAAGGAGACGGAGAAAAGGTACATGGCATGAAAACTACAACCATTAGTGGTTCCTGCACTAACATTTTGATCAATTCCGCAGATAAAAATCTCAAGCTTTGCTGCATCAGTAATGTCACTGCTGTCATCAAGAGCCAGTGAATAATATACGATTTTTCTTGCTTCTTTTTGTTTAACCTTCCTCTTGAATACAATCAGGAATTTTCTAAATTTTTCTCTCGATACTTGGTTGAGAAATTCATAGTTTTTCAAAATTAAAAACTTCTTATGGACAAGTTATTTATGCTGTTTTAATCATTACTCTTTTGAGAAATTCTGTTCTATTAAAAGGCTTTAGAGCAGGAGATATTTCAAACCCCATTATGTAGCTGACTTCCTTATATTTATTTATGTCATCTTTCTCTTCTTGGTTATGATTTAAGACATGTCAATTCCTGGCGTTTAACAGTTCGTTGGCACATAATATTGAATCAGTTTTTCTACAATATTATTATTAAATGAATAACTAATACATAGTTACTCTCACTTAAAGATTAAGAAGATCAAAACTGAGATAAAACCTAATAATTTTATCCTTCTAGGGAGAAGATCCAAAAATATCAATATTCATACACGTATAGAAGAATTATAGAAACACGTACTTAGTGGTCAATAATAATAATAATAATAATAATAATAAAAATAATAACAATGATAATACATTATTCAGCGTGGCAATTAATGTTTCTATATGCCCCTAATTGAACCGTTGAGCAAAGTAAACATATTCAATTTTGTCCGACAGAACACCAAAGAAGTTCTCCTTCTCATTCTTTACGAACCCCACTTTTACTGCTTGTAGAGACAGAGTTTGTAGAGCGACATGATACCGCCACTGCTTGCTTTCAGTATGTGAATGAAAAACACAGCAATGTACAGGAAACTCCTCGTACCCATTTGAATGTCTGTGATTACACGATGTAATCACGACACCCACTTTGGTCACCGCTGCTCTAGAGTCAGCTGCCTAACCATGTTCGCGAGCGAATGTACACTGCCCCGCATATTTATGCTGCTTCCGCGACCGAGAAGCAACACAATGCGCCAGCGATCAGTACATGCAGGGCGTTAAAAAAAGTTTCCAATATGTTATAATGTGATAATATGCATCAGAACAAAAAAATAATGTCTAATAAACATTGAACCTACGAGACATACTTTCTGAGATCAGTACATACAGGGTGTTAAAAAGTTTCCAATATGTTATAATGTGATAATATGCATCAGAACAAAAAAATAATGTCTAATAAACATTGAACCTACGAGACATACTTTCTGAGATCAGTACATACAGGGTGTTAAAAAGTTTCCAATATGATATAATGTGATAGTATGCATCAGAACAAAAAATAATGTCTAATAAACATGGATCCTACGAGACATACTTTCTGAGATCTGTACACTTGTTCATAGGAGGTGCTCAATGTGCATTCATGGGCATGCATTCCTCTGCCCCTTGGTGTAAGGAATCAAGCACTCTTGGAATATTGTTGTTAATGCTTTAATAAGAATGTCCTGATAACGATCTCCAGTTAATCTCTGTGGTAACACGTATGGCCCTATTAATCTATCACCAAGAACGCGTCAACCTGGTTGGCGAGTTGGTATAGCGCTGGCCTTCTATGCCCAAGGTTGCGGGTTCGATCTCGAGCCAGGTCGATGGCGTTTAAGTGTGCTTAAATGCGACAGGCTCATGTTAGTAGATTTACTAGCATGTAAAAGAAATGGTGCGGGACAAAATTCCGGCACATCCGGCGACGCTGATATAACCTCTGCTGTTGCGAGCGTCGTTAAATAAAACATAACATTTAACCAAGAACGCCTGCCCATAAGTTGATTGAGAATCGGTGCTGATGTCTTCTTTTTTCAAGTGCATGAGGATTTTCATCAGCCCGTACACGCTGATTACGAAAATTGACAACACCATCTCTGCTGAACCCCGCTTATATCCGCAATTAGAGTTTTGTTTTCAGTATTCTTTGCGACGTATCATTATTCCATGACAGGGGTGTCAACTACGGTATGTATTGTAGGCAGAGAAATCCATTGGCATGAATGGACGTCACATTGAGCACCTCCTGTGAACAAGTGTTCAGATCTCAGAAAGTATGTGTTATAGGACCCATGTTTATTAGATATTATTTTCTTGTTTTGATGCATACTAATGCCTCATAAAATAATGAATACATTTTTCTTAACACTCTGTATAATAGAAGTTCTAGAAATGATAACAATACCTACAGAGTCATCAACACAGACATGGAAATTCTACGTATGGAACCAAAAAGCCAGAAACTAAACACACTAGAACAATACTAAATATACAGACACAAAAAAAACACATCCAAATGAAATTCTCAACACACAACTCAATTTCAGAATACACACATTCTTTTACTCCACATTACACACACAAACACACCCCCACAGGAAACACAAACAAAAGGCGCCAAGATCAGCAACAACCAGTTCTGAAGATGGTCGATAGCAGGCTGAAACATGTTAACGAGGTAATGTAAAAATTTAACACCTGAAAGACACATAATACGTTTTCCGAAGTGATATAGTGTTAAAAGTTGTGTAATCAAGATGTACCACTACTTCAGTTTAGTTTTTGATACACTGTACTTATTTTCATTCAAATATTTTATCTTTTGAATACTGAATAAAATATTTGAACAATTATGCCCTCATACGTAACAGCCGCATGAATGCTGCTCTCGAAAATATGACTGTTAACGCTACATTGTGGGAAACTAGTTATACTTTTTTGATGAACCAAATGATTAACTCGAATCACACGAAATAAGTTCATTTGAGCTGGTCGTTGACCACTAAAATTTCCATCTATTTTACCATGAAGTGAAATCCATCTCAATTATAAACTTATATACCTGTGTTAGCAAACTGGCCTCCTTCCAGCGTATAACCCCACCTGTTGATTACATGGGAAAAGAGAGATTTCCGAGAGAACTGCCGTACGATTCTCAACGTAAATCTTTCTGAAAGAGAATGTATTGCTTTTAACGTTTTTACTTCACTTTACAAAGATAGTTAACTATATAAAATTGTCTATTATATGCAAAACCTTTTCCTCAAAATTTATCTGTCTACGAAATAACTCAGTTGCGAATTAAAAGGATAGAAGTTTTATTTCGGTTTTATAGAAAATAATTGAAACAAAGAAATCGTGAAAAAGGTGCTCAGATACTGATTCAATATAGATAAAACTTTAAATGTTTTGAATAAAACTAATCATGACACGTAAATTATGAAACGGTGACCTCATATAGTTTATGCATCTTGATTACACAACTTTTAACACTGTATCACTCCGGAATATGTATGGTAAGTACTTTCTTGTGTTAAATTTTGACGTACCTTGTTAAAATTTCGACCAATGAAGTGTAATGAAATTTTGAATTCCAACCAAACACAGTCATACATAGCGATAATTTTTGCAGCTAGATTTATCGCTATCAATTTATCGCATGGTCGTTCTTTTGTTTAGTCAGTGTCGCCAACTGTTTCCCCGTAAATCAATGAGCATGAATCCATTAAGATGCATCTACACGGTTAAACTTTTTTTCAACTTTACGCATTCAAGCAATGAATCCAAGATTGATATTTAATATTATTTAATATATTTACGCAGTGAAGACGACGTTCACAACGGCGCACAATGTAGACACAAAATCTTCATGTACCTTAATTAAACGTACCTTTTAAACTTTATTCTTTCAATATTCTTTCCAGATTGTATGCATACGCGCATGAAAAATTGAACTGCGTAGATGCAGCTTTAGTCTCGTTACACATTACAGCAAGAATCCGTTTGTCGAGCTATGGAAAATGCTTTCCTGTAGCACGGAGTAACGGTGGAAATAAGGCATAGCTGACATTGTCCCGCTCCCACATGTAACCTAATAAAATTTGTATTACGTGAATGAAATTAATTAATAGAGAGTCAGATGTTCAAATTTATGTAACATCAACGCATGTCAAACCTAAAGATCTTGTATAGTATTTTATACGAGGTCTTTGATCAAACTGCCTTCCGCATGGCGTAACAAAATTCGTGTATTAATTATCTACACAGAGATAGCTCCACTGTGTAGCAACATATGTCTCGCTATAGTGTGAATACATAAGCATTGCTAGCTGTCTCCACACATATTACATTGTTCATAGTTCTCGGTGTAGTGTGTAATGTAACGATGTAGTACTAAATAAAGTGCGAAATCCTAATTCCACATCTTCATCTTCTAATTCCATGTCCATCGTAGGCTATCTGAAGAAAATTACACTTCTTAATTCAAATTTGGGGGGAAAGGCTAATTGGGATTTCCCGGTCTCTGATCGGGTCAAAAACCTTCATATAACTGATATTTAACCCTTGTGGTGAATTTTGGTGAAGTCCGGAGGGCCTAATTAGTCAAATCCACTCTCCTCACCTCCACGCTGGGGCCCCTAGGACCTTTTAAGATACGAAAAAGAGAGTGGTGTGCGGAAGCAACGGGAAGCTACTGCATTTGGCTTTCCCAAGAAAAAGAAAAGGAAGGCAGAAAATAGGAAAGATTGGAGAAAGCTGGGTTTGCAGTGAAAGACTTGCCCTTGGGCAGAACACTAAGTGATTGAATTCAAATTTGATACCTGCGTTTTCAATAATTCTTCATTTAATTAATGTATTAATCATGTTACTTGTAATTATATTATAAAATCTTTAAATTAAATTACGATTTTAGCAGATAATGAATATGTATTTCTGTTTAATAAGAGAAAAGCGCAGTGCATGTAATTAACATTGTTAAACCTGTATTTCGCATTTAGCAATTGACATTACTTAATAACATCCAATTTCTTTATTGCAGTAATCGATTTCGTCTATTTCAACTTCACATTGTCTGAATAGGTTAAGTTAGTATTCGTAAATGTACAATTATTAACATTTTGTGAGCGAATTTTAGGGATATATTGTTTACATTTTTATTTTATTTACTGAATAGTCCTAATAAATGTCACTCGAGGTATGAGATTAGTATAGATAATCTAATATTGTAAGCGTATGAAAATTTCATAATGATTTATTGAAATATTACTGACGCCATTATAACCGTTTCTTTAATGACGCTGTATGCATTGCTCTTTTGTCTAGCGTTGATGACACTAGTAATAGCGGGATGGTATTTTGGCCAAATAACTCCAAATGTTCCCCATGTTATTACAAACTGACATTCCTTTTACATTAGGGGAATACCTGGGACAAAGCTCAATCGGGTTTCGAATTCATGCTCAAGCTTATCTCGAAGTGCGAGACCCGATTGTGACAATTAGATCACACTGGTAGCCGTGACTGAAATTTTAGCTTACTATATATAAGGTAAACTTGCCTAAGTCCTTATTTCACAGCAAATTGTTTCGAGCAAGCTTGCAAAATTAGATCCAACAATTTTGAAGAAATGAATTGTTGACGGAAGATTTCAGCACTTCCTGTGTGTACAGTAAATAGACGTATCTATTTTGGATGATATAATTTAACTAATTGTATTTAAAAATTCAATCCTGTTATAATAGTTTTGAAGATGATATGAATGGTGAACAATGGATACAGTGTTTACAGTGTGAAGACTGGTTTTATGAAATTTGTCAAGGACTTCTTCGATATGAACCAGATTTTTTGTGCAAGGGATGCAGGGAGGTTGAAGGTTAAATTTATGGACAAATTCAGTAAAATTACTCTGGTTTTGCACATACTGAGAAATTAGGGAAGTGTAATGCTGGATTAGCACAGTACTATTCCTAATTTGGTAGGAATGCTGTTTTTTCATTTATATATATTTTTTCAAGATTCAATCTCAACATTTTTTGTGAACATACGTTATAATATATAACTTTCTTGTCAACAAATCCCACCCGTTTGAAACATATTTCAGTCAGTAATAAGGTTTAGACATTCCGATTTATTGAACTTAGTGCGAAATTAGGTAAGTTTACCCTACTAATACATAAACCGTGACCCAAAACAATTGCTCCAATTTCACAATATTTTATATCTGTAATTTGTTAATGCTACATTAACTCAATAAATTACAATAATGAAAAAGGAAATCTCTTCAAGTTTTGTTTGATACCTTAAAAATTCTCGATATGTGAGCCTGCAGAAAGGTATAGGCTACTCTATTATCCATGTTCTAAAAAGAATAAATGTTCACCTTCCCTCTTGCTTAAACAATTCCCTTGTGCAGATGTACGTTTTTACTCATTTTCACTATGATTTTACTGACTGACCTTTCCAGATAATTTGTGCGTACGTTTGTATGCAATATTCGCAAATATGATTATATTTACCCATCCCTAGAAGCAATAAGTTGGCTTAAACTAGATAAAAGAAACATTTCTCTTGCTCTTCGAAATCTTGAACTCTTCCATCCTTTCATACCTGTCGTCTAGCTTCACTTACATTTCTTCCCAGCATAGACTCAACACTTGTTCTCACCAGGAAACAATATTAATAATACCATCTCATTCCACTTACTCGTACTCATCCTCTTTCACAATAGCCCTGTCAAGACTGTGCAATTCGCTACCTTCTAGCATCAAGAACTGTCGAAATAAAGTTCAATTGAAACATAAGACTTACTAAGCACTTTGTCAGTAATTGAGACTCGTTCAAGCCTGGCTTCTTGTAAATAGTTCTCTCATTCTAGCATAAAATATTTCAATCTCTGATAATTTCATCCCAATGTATTTATTCAACGTTTAATTTGTACTTCAGTAAAGAATTGTTTCCTTGTTCTTAACTTCTACAATAAATTATCTAGTTTTTATTAATCAGGTAATGTCTTAGTCCTTTCCTCTGCCTTTCAGTGTACATATTAATGTCATTTCTTCAGTTCTAGAGCACTGCCAATATCATTTGTATGCGGACGATTTTCAAGTATACATAGTATTTGACAATTGTGTTTTTAAGGCAAGAGACTCGTTACATATAGATTACTTTTACATTAGCCCTGTAGTAGTTAATTAAGCAATAATTAATGAAATGTTAGGTTGGGTTAGGTTAGGTTACTTTAGGTATGTTTGGGTTTAGTATAAAACTGGTCTATGTGCAACGACGTCTCCTAGCAAATTACGCAGCAATGACCAGTCTATGCATAACGTCAGGTGAAAGGAAAAATCGAAATACTGTTTAACATTACTGATCTCAGACTTCAGTCAGTCTTATTTCGATATTGAGAGAATTTCTGTCTTAAAGTTTATAAGAATGGATGTCTTCGAGCCCTGATATAAATGCGAATAGTTCTGTGAGTCGAAACGAAAAAAAAAAACAATAACAACGTAAATATTTCAGATTGAGTTCTATTTGATGTGGCAATAAAATTGAATCAAAACAAATGTGTACTGTGTTACGAAGCTCTCTCAAATGCTTCCAAGAAATTAAATAAAATAAGAAGGCACTTAGAAACAAACATTCATATTTTAAAAATAGAAGTCAAGAATTTTTCGCTCGTTCTATTACTGCGATTTAAACAGAAAAATCTGTTCCTTTTGAAGTAGAGTCAGTGACTGCAAATGCTTTAGAGTCATATTTGGATAGTTTATGTATTGCTAAAGAAGGAAAACCATATTTTATAGGTGGGGAATTGATCCTTCCTGTGGAGAATGATATAGTTAAAACTACATTCGGTAAGAAAGGGAGCAAACCTAATTTAATTCCTCTGACTAATGATACAGTGCTTCGATGTATTAGTGAAATGGCATGTGTCATAGAAAATAGATTATTATGAGAGTAAAATAAGTCGATTTTTCGTGTTAGAATTGATGAATCAACGGACAAATTCAATTAAACAAATTTCATTTTGTATTATTTCAATATCAGCGTACTGTCATTGAAGATCTTTTCTGCGAAAATTTATCCACGCACACTGCAGTAGTGTGCATTTTCTAATCTATTAATTCTTACATGATGGATCATAACATTCATTGGAAAAAATGTGTTGGACTAACTTCTGTTGAGCGATGTGTGGAAGACGCAGTGGTATTTGTGCGCGTGTTTGTGAAATTGCACTAGAGGTAGTATGGGCACTCTGCTTTTACTGACAGGGAGGCATTGGCTACTAAGATCATGTCGAGTGATTTCAGAACAGTTTTCGATTTTTTTTATTTTAGTAGGTTATTTTACGACGCTTTATCAACAGCTTAGGTTATTCAGCGTCTGAATGAGATGAAGGTGATAATGCCGGTGAAATGAGTCCGGGGTCCAACACCGAAAGTTACCCAGCATTTGCTCATATTGGGTTGAGGGAAAACCTCGGAAAAACCTCAATCAGGTAATTTTTCCCGACCGGGAATCGAACCCGGGACACCTGGTTTCGCGGCTAGACGCGCTAACCGTTACTCCACAGGTGTGGACATAGTTTTCGAATCTACAGTACAGTTAAAATAACTAATTTATAGAAGCTCGTCTGTTAAATTTGAGACTGATTTCTTTGATTTGCAATGAAATGGGAAGAGAATATAAAGAGCTCCTGCTTCACACAGAAGTGCATTGGCTGTCATGGGGTAAAGTTCTTGTAAGACTTCTTGAATTTGGACGAGAAGTTCTGCAGTTTGAAATATTGTAAGAATGAGTTTTGGCTGGCCACGTTGTCTTATGTGATATACATTTTCAAATTGATCAAACTCAACCTATCCCTTCAAAAACCAACCATCATTGTGATCCAAACTTATTTCAACTTATCTTCGATTTTTTCCACCATGTTTACTGAGACTTCCTGGCGACCTTGTCTCTATCAACATACTTCTGATCAATCTAACATAATTTAGTCGTGATACAATTCTTTCGTATCCTTCATTGTTTAAACATTTTTGATACAGAAAATAAGCTTGAAAATATATCGCCTTGTCGCCATCTTAAAAATTTAAGAACTCGTTAAACGTTTAACAGAAGAATGATGGAATGTTAAATTAATGTAGTTAACTTAAACAGCATTCTTTATTAAAGCTTCTGAAAACTTACTTCTTAAGCTTCAACGTACACTGTTGAAAGTTGCCATAAAAGCACTTTCTATGGCTATGGGAGGGTAGCGCACAGACACCCTTATTTGCGGGTTACCACTTGGACTCACTCACTAGAGACCTGCGCTGGAATGCCAGTGCAACTCAATGCAACTCTAGAATATGTGATAGATGTCCTGCAAGGCAAGAAAACACGAAATCTGTACGAGTCACGTCTATATCTTAACAGATCAGATGTGACAAATCAGACTGCAATTTAAATTACAATACAACCCTTTATCAGTCACTTAGGTAAAAATGCTGTTATAACAATTTATAGGTTTATACACCATACATACGCAAGACTGTCATTATTAATTTATGTAAATATATAATATAATAATGTCCATATATAGAAATCCTAATACTTTGTAAAATGAGGTTCCTCTGGAATAAAAAATAATTACGCAATCAACCAATCAAGTAAGGAGCAAACCAGTCATTCGGTCATTGAGTCAGTCAATTAGTGAGTAAATGAGTCAGTCGGTCATTCAGACAGATGTCCTTTCTTAGACAGGCAGCAGATTCAGTCAGTCACTGAGTGAGTCAACTGTCCTATGAACCAGTTAGCGTGCTACGTGATTTTCAAGAAACTTGTGCGTGCGACAATTTATTTAAGTATTATACTGTACATTTCAGGTGCTCAATTTCACACAGTTTTGACGTAGAACTGCACCTCTCTTCTTACTATGTAAGAGGGCAAGTCGAGAATTGACCGTCTCATAAAAATGCAACTCCCTCCCTTGTTCTCCTTGTCTTTCCCTTATTTTCCTTGTGTTTCCCTTGTTCTCCTTGTCTTCCTCTTATTTTACTCGTGTTCCCTTGTTCTCCTTTATTCCCCTTTATGTTCTTGTCTTCCCTTGTTCTCCTTATCTTCCACTTTTCTCATTTATTCCCCTTCTTTTCTTTGAGCTCCCCTTGTTCTCAATCTCTTCATTTTGTTCTGTTTTTGTTCGCCTTTTCCTCCTTGTATTCCCCTTGTTCTACAGGCATTTCCCTTGTTCTCTTTGTCTTCCCCATGTTCTCCTTGTATTTTCTTGTTATCAATTTACTCAGTACTACGTAAAAACATGCAGCGTATTAAAGCATCTATCAACAGGTAATTGCACTCATACGTAGTTTTACGTAAAGATTTGTATAGCTGATCGATACGTAAAGAAATGCATCGTAGTTAAGCTATGCATCTATCGACAGATATCACACTCACAAGTAGTTCTACGTAAACATATGCATAGTAAACCTGTTATGAAAACTGACGAGGTGTATAACAGAGTTTATAATTTTATATAAGCTTATCTTAAATTCAAAGCTTGCTACAAGAACGCTGCTAGAACTATTAAAATGAAATATATTTAAAATACTGAAACACCAGTTTAATCTTCTTTGATTAAATTAAGTGTTCCAAGATGACATTTTGAAGAGCTTCTTGACGGGGATACGATGAAGACCTCAAAGACAGACTCGATGAAGAAAGAGATTTCGAAACGACGAAGCTGGTTGAAGAAGCAGCCGTTTCTCTTCCGAGTTCAAGAGAATGAATGCGCTGCTTGCGAAAAGAGTGAACTTTTAAAGACTAAGGCAGTATATCTCGACAAAAAATCAATCTCTGCAAAGGGCTGGCACCACTCCATATTTTTTTTTATTATAGAGCTAAGTATTCGACACAGACTAAGTCAAACGATTTTAAAGGGAATAGACAATGGCTACGGAGAAAGGAAATGGTAATTTGTACAGTACTTGAAGTATTCAAGGCAATGCCATACAGAAATAAGAAGTTTCCCAAGAAATGAAAAAAAAATAAAAATAAAAAAGTGATATCAGCATTCTCACAGGGACGAAGAACAATGGGACTAGTAAAGATATTATAGACAATTTCATCCGCGTATGCAACGGAGTGGAAAGGAGTGGGTGAGCAAAAAGAAGAGTATTCACACGAATAAGGAAGAATGAAAAAAAATACATATGTTGCATTATTTGAAAACTATATATTAATATTCATTCTTGAATACACTCTTTTTAACACTTATATAATCACTGATGAACTATTAAATTAACAACTACTCCACTGTGTTAACATTTTAAATTATGGTGTTATTTTACCTAACGGGCAAGTTTCGATGTTATTTCCATCATCTTCTCAATCCTGGTTAACTAGGAGATAGCGGTGAAACTCACTAGGATTCAGAAGATGAAGGAAATTACATCGAAAGTAGTCAATCAGGTATAATAACATCTGATTTAGAATGTTAACACAGTGAATTCGTTATTTATTTAATCTAAATAACTTAATACTTCATCAGCGAATATAAATTAATGATTAATAACGCAATGCATATAATGAAATTTCATTGGATATAATATGGACCCTATAATTATTATGTGTCAAAACGGAATAATACATGTTATATGAGACGCATGTAGAAGTTAGAAAAATAAAACGAAATTATAAGATACAACAATAATAATAATAATAATAATAATAATAATAATAGTAATAATAATAATAATAATAATAATAATAATAATAATAATAATAATGATAATATTTATCTTTCGAAGAGGTGGAAAAATTCAAATATCTTGGAGCAACGGTAACAAATATAAATGACACGCGGGAGAAAATTAAACGCAGAATAAATATGTGAAATGCCTGATATTATTCGGTTGAGAAGCTTTTGTCATCTAGTCTGCTGTCAAAAAATCTGAAAGTTAGAATTTATAAAACAGTTATAGGCTATTACCGGTTGCTCTGTATGGTTGTGAAATTTGGACTCTCACTTTGAGAGAGGAGCGGAGATTAAGGGTGTTTGTGAATGAGGTTCTTAAGAAAATATTTGGGATTAAGAGGCATGAAGTTACAGGAGAATGAAGAAAGTTACACAACGCAGAACTGCTCCCATAATTTTCTTCACGTGGCATAATTAGAAACATCAAATCCAGACGTTTGAGATGGGCAGGGCATGTAGCACGTATGGGCGAATCCAGAAATGCATATAGAGTGTTGGTTGGGAGACCGGAGGGAAAAAGACCTTTGGGGAGACCGAGAAGCAGATGGGAGGATAATATTAAAATGGATTTGAGGGAGGTGGGATATGATGATAGAGACTGGATTAATCTTGCTCAGGATAGGGACCGATGGCGGGCATATGTGAGGGCGGCAATAAACCTGTGGGTTCCTTAAAAACCATTTGTGAGTAATAATAATAATAATAATAATAATAATAATAATAATAATAATAGGCCTAATAATAATAATAATAATAATAATAATAATAATAATAATAATAATAATCCATCATCATTAAGTGCACATACGGTTCAGGCAATTTTCCTTCCCAGATCAAGAATTTTACTGTTGATCACGCCATCTCTTCATTGGTCATCCAACTCTTCTTGTCCCTCGGGGTTGATAATTATACATTCTTTTTGGTATACGGTGTTGGCCCATTCTTAGTAGGTATTTAAGCCATTCTCGTTTGTACTATTGTAATTTAGCAGGTACTCCTGTAGGATTTCCTAGTTTATCTTATGATCTAGCAGCTAATATCCTGCTAACAGGCGTAGAAGTCTCATTTCAGCTGCTTCAATTCTTCTCTCCTGGTTAGCTGTCAGAGTCCAGCTACACAGCAACGCAGGTACGGCCATATCGCGTTTGTTATCTGAGGATCAGTCTGGTTTTTTGCTTGATCTTTAGTCTACGATTATTTTTTGTGTCTCTTGAACAGAGTACGAACCTGTCGAAAGCTGAGCCAATTAGTGAGGTTGCTACCTTGAGACTTAGCGGCATATCTGATTTCCTTAGTTGATTTAGTCCTATATTATTTTGGATTGTCACTATATCATGCATGTAGTCTACACATTGCAAACAATGAAATGGCAAGAAAGAACTGAAGACGGCAAAGCAATAAATTTCTTAAAGCTAGGAAGGAAAATATTACGAAGCATTCCGGGAAGAAATGTAGTAGATCAACCTAAACGAGAAATTGGATCCACTAACGATGGCAATACTACTCGCATATTTTTCAAGTATCTTAATGAGTTAGCCGATATTAGGGCATAAATTTGTTGTTAATTTGATTGAGAGATTGTGCATAATAGTACGCTCCATTTCGAGTGAATTCAAAATAAATAAAGGCGAATCCCAGAAGTATGCAACGGTAACAACTAAATTGTATGTGGAATTATAGAGCTGGTTCCCAATGCCTGTCACTGTACACAAGATATTGGTACATTGAACTGTTGTAATTGGACACTTCATTCTTTTAATTGGACATATGGCAGAAGACGCCCAAGAAGCTCGGAATTAAGGTTATAAATTTTATAGAAAATATCGAACCAAGAAAGTGTCAGGAACAAAACGAACGAAGATTTGTTGCATTTGCTTTTAATTTCGTCAGATTCTCTGATTTCTGGCAAGAGACCCATTCCGAACAAAAAAGCGAGTCGTTTCCAAGTGAAGTGTTGCAACTTTTAAAGTGTCCTTGGGTGCCATACTCAAAATTATCAGATTTCTATATAGAATACAATCGGGAGTAAATTAATGAGGTACGTATGAAGTATTTATATGTAATTATAAAATAAATATTTGTGTGTGTATATATATATATATATATATATATATATATATATATATATATATATACTCGTATATATATATATATTATAAGACCAAGCAGATCAGCTTTTAACTCTTTAACTTCGACTATTCAAATTACAATGCTGCAGTGGCCGAGCATAAATCAGGATATTTCAATGTCACATTGCATGATTTCACGAAAAAAAGCTCATACAATATACATCTGGATGAAACACTTTTAACACTTTACATCACTTAGGAATATGGTTATAATGACAACTTTCATGTGTTAAAACGAAAAATTAAGATGTAAATTACCTAATTAACTAGTTTCGGTTTCTTATCAGCCATCTACAGAACTAGTGAGGCCTTGCTTCTTCCGGTTTCTTCAGTAGTTTTGCTGGGAGACGCGTTTGTTCTGAAACTAAATTGTGTATTGAGGATGTGATTTGGGTATGTTTTTGTGTATCTGTAGGCATACATTTCGTACTGTTCTAGTGTGTTTAATTTCTGGTTTTTCGCTTGGATATGTAGGATTTCCATGTCTGTATATTGCTGTAGCTGTGGTTGGTGTCTGTGATGTGTTCTGCGTAGGTGAAGATATTGTGTGATTTGGTTAAGGCTGTGACGTGTTCTTTGTATCGTGTTTGAAATGATCTCCCAATCTGTCCGATGTAGAAGTTGTTACAATTATTGCATATGAGTTTGTGTACGCATGTTAGGTTGTGTTTGTTTGTCTTGTTTATGTGTTGAGATGTTTTCAGGGAGTGTTCTGTATACGATATTGTAATTTAATTTTCCGAATGACATTTTTTGAATACGCATTCATTTATAGGTATACATCTGTAGGTACGAATAATTATTTTAGACGTAATTAGAATCTGTTTCCATAATGACTATCTATGCTAATGTTAATTAGTACAAATAATTCATACAGGTATTCCCGAGGACAAATGTTTGTGACGTTATAAGATTTATTATTTTTTCTTCTTTTTCTTTTTCTGCTTCTCCTTCTCCTTCTCCTTCTCCTTCAAGGATGAGACCTTTTAGCCATTTGATTTTGCCCTTGTCATCTACAGAGGGGTTGTCCATTTGATCTGAAGTCTGCCGATTTATAGCTGACAAGTGCTTGGGAAATCTGTTTTCTAGCGTTCTTTAGACCTGTTCATGTTGATTCTATCTTTGACTTTCAATATATTCCAATACGTTTGGTATTCCAATCTGATCTCTTATGTCTGTGTTTCTTTTGTGGTCCACAATATTGTAGCCAGGTAGTGGCCTATAAAAAATCTCGCCTATCCGCGGTTTTAGTCCAATTTTCATATCTGTACCTTGTCAATACGGGCACTGCCATTGTATAGTTTTAATAATTTGCATTGTATTTTCTTTTGGGTTAATGTCCTTCTGTACTTCCAGCACACATTCTCTGGAATTTATGAATTTATTTTAATATTCAAATCTTATTTTTGTCAGTAGAAGATATTAAAATTAAATAATTAAAATTGGTTTCCTGCTGTTAATTAGTTACCATAATTTTTCATATAAGGTGAGTTTTTTTCATAATTGCCATTGACTTTGTTTTCGTGTGTGAGATTTTAAGATTATATTCCGTTCGAATATTTTTTAGCTGACAAGCAGCTATCTGGAGATCATCTGGAACTAAAAACAACCTGATCATTTCCAAATAAATATATTATATTCAGAATTCTACTGGTAACTTTAAAATCTCTTAATTTAATGTTCTGTCAATATCTTATATTACCGTTAATATAAATAAGAAGAAAAAGTTGGAGACAGTGGAAATTCCAGCTTTAGGCCTACTCCTTGATCAATTTTTGCTATGGTTTTATGTTTCTCAATGTTCGAACTCAATACTTATTGTATTACTTTCATAAAGGCCTTGAATTAGCTTTAAAATAATATATTGGGTAAATCCCTTTTCTCTCATCATATACCGTAACTTATTTTTGGAGACCAGATCAAATACATTTTCATAATCGAAAAGAAGTCTAGGCCTAAAAATATTGGAAAATTATATTCCCGTCGCTTTTCAACAAATTGCCATGTTATAAATATATAGTTAGAGCATAATCATTCCTTTCGGAAAGCAAACTATTATTTTATGAGTAGATGTAGATGTTCTCCGATTGATGTTATTCAGCGAGTTACAATCTTCGAGTATATCTTATATGCCGCACTTACTGTTAGCAGACATACTTCTGTAGTTATGTAAATCTTGACTCTCCCCTTGCTTAACATTGAGAAAATCATTTCCTTCCTCCTTTCATCAGACATTTTATATGTATCCCACCATATATTATTAAGTGGGTGAACATTATAAATAAATGGAAATAAATAAAATAAAACTAAATTACGTATAAATTAGGCAGAATTTAGTTCTTTTTATTTTCGTAATATCCTCGTATTAACACAATTACATCTCGTGATCTTGATGATCTATAAAATGAATGTTTAAAATATCTGACACTCGGAAGTAAGAGAATAGGTATTAACAATTTAAAATTAAGTTACTTCATTGTTCATGTTTTATAGCCAAAGTCGTATAAATATATCAATACTTATAGCAATCTCTATTGTTTCATTTTCAAAATAGTTGTAATTTTATAAAGATATCCCTATTTTTATTTCCGTTCTAGGAGACTATTCGAATAATCTCTTGTCATTGAAAGTGGATTTTGGAGTATTTATTTTTATAGGTTTATGTAAAAAATAAACTGCCAATTTAGTCTGGTGTAGACAAATATTTTGTCTGAGGCATTCTTGCAAAGAATATTTAAAAAATCGATCTTCTTTAGTTTCCGCAGAGAGCTCTGTTTCCTGTTTCTGGTACATTTATTTATTTATTTCATCTCCAGCGTCTGTGAATTGAGAGGAAATTATTGTTAGTTTACTCTTACCGTAATTAAGATAATTTATATTGGATTCTAACATTTTTTCTGAAATAGTGAATCTCATTTTTCATTCTCACACTGTACACTGAATTTTTGCGTTTCTATCTGCCGCACCATTTTCTGTTTCACGCAGGAATATTGTCAGCGGGACATGCTGCTGTCTCAGAACGATTACACCGAACGCAAGGACGAGAAAAGTAGGTCATATAATTTTTAAATTAACGATGTAAGGGGAAAGTTATAAATGGTTTCATACATCACAGCACAAGTAGGTTCAGACGATATTCACCGTGGCACAAAATTGCTACAGTCGTGAATAATTAAATGTATTAATATGCACAAATACAGGCAGGAAGCTTCCGTTGAATGCTCAGGCAGAGATAGCAAACACAGTAAGAATGATTTATAATATTTAATTGAGAGAATAAGAAAATTATAACAATTCAACGAAAGTGAAAGGTCTGATCAATTAAAATGAATGGCTGGAAGCGAGCGTTTGTTTTAATGGATTAAAATAAGAAAGAAAAAAAGGAAAATTAAGAACATTAATAGAAACAATATAAAACATTTAAAAAGAAAGGAATTTGTAGAACGTACAGTATGTCAGAAAGGAGTATAAAACAACAGTATAGAGTTACACTGCTTAAAGAATATTGTCAATTGCCACAGGAGTAATGGCGACATAAAGTTAAAAAAGGTGGGTCAGTTCGAAAGCCTAAACATAGTAATTATACGGAATATGTATTATATGTCTTTTTCGTGTTAACCAGGTACGGTAAAATTTAACACGAGAAAGACATATAATACATATTCCGTGTAATATAGTGTTAAAGTTGTGTAATCAAGATGCAAAATAATTATAGTCGTTATTGATGATGATATTGATGATGATGATGAGTTGACTTGTTAACTTTCTCATATTCTCTCTCTTTTATTTTATTGCTGAAACTCATGTTTACAATATCATGCTCTTTCAACTACATTCCTTAATAAATAATTTTTTTTATTTTGTTTTATAAGAAAATACTGATATTTGACCATTTTAAAAATGTATTTATTTTTTATCAAACAATCTATGAAAGGCAGAGAAGTAATATTGCATCAAATTGTAGATATTGCATGCATAAATACACACAAAAAGTCATAAGGGAATGTTGGATAGTTTTTGAGTTACGTGGGAAACGCTTCATCACTGCACAGTGAACTGAATTTTGAAAAAAAAAAAAAGTAAATAATTTTCTTTAATCATAAAAATATTTTCTTCATATAGCAGAAGGAAAGTGTTTTACACATACTAATTTTCATTACTATACAAGGTACAGTAATGGAGGAAAAAAATATTGAATATTTCTACAATTTTACTGCTGTAAGCTGTACCTAACCCTTTAAGAATTCAGTTACGGTAACAACTTTCGGTGTTAAAATGAAAACTAAGTGGTAAATAGGAACAAACACAGAAATCCTACATATTCAACCGAAAAAAAAACAGAAATTAAATACACTAGAACAGTACGAAATGTACAGATGCACAAAATCACATCCACAACACATCGACAACTAAATTTCATAACATACACCGTATTTGATTCCATATTATCAAATACAAACACATCTCTCAGCAAAGCAATCGAAGAAGTAGGAAGAAGCAGGGACCTCACTAGTTTTGAAGATGGCTGATACCAAGATGAAACTAGTTCAATGGGCAATTTACCATTTAATTTTAATTTTAACATTTTGTTACTGTAAGTCAATTGTTAAGTAAAAAATATTTTGGTTTGCCATAACTAAATTTTTAAGTAATGAACAGGCTTCACATGTTTGTCACAAGAGCTAAATTGGATGGAGTAGTTTCTCCTGCTACATTAATGACGTCAGTCAAAGGCGCAAGCAGGTTACAAGACCTCTACGAGTTCTGACTTGTGTTATGTAGAAGCGCACGTTGTTATACGTATGTTTGTATGTCGGTGAGTTCATTGTGATCCCGTTCAGTCATAGAGAAGATCCACCAGGAGACAAATGCCGCTATCAATATCTACACTGCAGTTGTATATTTCGAAATTTGGAAATTATTATTTTTGTGTAAGACGTGGTAACATATTTCTGGAATGTATTTTTTGTCTTTATAATAATAGTTATTTCAATAAATAAGTGGAAATTATTGACGTTAGACAGACATGTCAAAACCTAGTCTTGATTCGACAGTGTAGCAGTAGTTTTCAAATATTTTTGTAGAAATTTAGTAACGTTAAAGTTAGCTATGAGACGGATAGGAATATCTTTTTTTATGAATTTTGGGTAAGACTCTCATCTTTTGTGGTTTAGGGTTCATTTGAATGAAAGATTTTTATTCTTTTTCCGTGAGAACAGAGTATATTTGAAAACTAAATTCAACAATAAGAAGGTATATAGCATAATCAACAATTATCAATTAATAGATTCTTTAAACAATACAGAGATAGATGATAGTAGTAAAATGGTGTCTTTTGACGTAACTAATATGTACACGAATATCCCAGTACAGGAGATAATAGAAATAATAAAACAAAATTTAACTAGTCAAAATATAAGTGAAATTGAAATAGATGAAATTACTAGATTATTACATAATTATTTGTAACAATGAAAATTATTTTACTTTCAGTAGCAAGTTTTACAAACAAAAAAAGGTTTACGTATGGGTTCTCCCCTTGCGGGCATAATGGCAGATGTTTTTCTAAACAATTTATAAAATATTTTTATTCAACAAAACGAACATTATATCAGTAAATGGATAAGATATATAGACAATACTTTCATCATATACCATGATAATCTTTTGAAGAATATCAATAATATCAATTCCAAAATATCTCTCACGAAAAAAAAATGAAAACAATAATAAATTAAATTTCTTAGACATCACAGTAGAAAAATCTAATAAGTCGTTTTATTTCAAAATTTTCAGAAAACCAACACAAACAACATATTTAATTCCCTCGCATTCGAACCACCCATTTCAACATAAAATAGCTGGCCTTAATAACCTAGTAAATAGACTCGTAAACATTCCTATGAAAAAGCAAGATGACAATAATGAATTAGGAATTATTTGCGCAATTTCTTCCGAAAATGGATGCAATAAAACAACAGTAGATAATTTAATAAAACGCAGGAAACAAAAGAAATCCATTAAAGACAATAGTACACTATCGCAAACAAAAGAAAGCAAAACATTTTTTACATTCACTTATTGTGATAGTTTCAATAATTATAAATAATTACGTTCAAGGAATTGAAATATGATATATAGCCTAGCGTACAGAACAGATAATATAATAAAAAAGGGTATATAGTATTTTGGATCAGAACTTTAATAAATTTAATACTTCCGTTGTTTACAAATTAAAACGTCAATTTCCCGATTGCAAAGCTACTTATATAGGTCAAACTGGCAGAAAATTTTGTTACAAGATATAAAGAACATAGACAAATTTCACACAATAATAATGTTCATTCTGCTTTTAACGAACATAGTTATAATTATCAACATTTCTTTACGAATATAGAATCGGACACGACTATCATTTATGTACAAAGCAAAGGTCAAACTATGAACATTCTTGAATCTATAGAGATTTATAAAGACAAAATTACAAATGATAATAATAATAATAATAATAATAATAACAATAATAATAATAATAATAATAATAATAATTTAAATGATAAAGCTCCAATTGACTATAACATTCTCATTAACTTTCAATTTGACTAGCGTAGTCATAATACACGCCATCATTGTTAATTTTAATACGCCGCGTTCAGTCACAACCCACACCGGCGTCATACATCACAGAATATCAGCTGATTAGTCGTATGGACACTAAATAACATCGCAGATGATATAGCGTCGTTAAATAACCAAGTAAAAAATTAGTCGTAAGTATTCATTCTGTACTATGACCGTTTTCAATTTTATACACATTATTATACTTCAGTTTCAACTTTGTAAATTTTTAGCAACATTATATCAAGAGATTATTTCATTACAGATGACCACTGAAGATAGGACCGCACGTCCTGAAAAATGTATGATCTAAATATGATTTTAATGTGTGTTTTAATATTGCAATAATAATTATATCTTTTTTATATTTTAATCAATGTAAATTATTGTTTGTGTAGGTATATGTATAAAACTAATGTTGTACATTTACTATCAGATTATTAATTTTGAAATTCAATTGTAATGAATGGCGTGGCAAACACATTTGTTCAAAGCTTTTCAATTGTGCAAACCATTAAAATTAAGTTGCAGCTATGTCATGATATGCTCCATTACATTTTACATTGACCGCAGGCCACTGTACCGCCACTTATGCAGTGAGCGCCAGACATTTGAACTCCCTCCGTACAAGTCTATATTCCTCAATAAATTCAGCGTGACAAAAATGCGAAGCCTGGTAATAAATTTAGTTTTGTGTATCTGTCTACATAATTACAGGATTTAAACCCAGTAGTGTCGAGTTTGCTCAGATGCGAAAATACAATTTGGAACTTCCTTATTGTGTAAGTTTCGCTTGCAACATACTGCGCGTGTGCAGTAAACAAGAGTCCCTGTATATGCTACTTGTGGACAGTCTTGTGAAATTATTGCCTGCCCTATAGCTGTACTCCCATCAAGACTCGCGCCAAATATTAATACCGTATAAATGTTCATAACATTAGTTCGATTAATTAAAATGTATCTCAATGAGACACAAGATGAACATTTAGCTTCCTCCATGTTTCTTTTCCCTGTAACTGAAGATGAAATTATTATTTTGTTTAAGAAGTTAAAAAATAATGTTGCTCCTGGTATAGATGGAATTAAGAATAATACTTTCAAAATTATTATCAAATATATATTAAAACCCATGGTTCATATTTTTAACTTATGTTTTGTGCAAGGTATATTCCCAGATGTTTTGAAATGTGCCATAGTAATTCCAATATACAAATCTGGAGATAAAAATAATTTAAATAACTATAGACCTATATCTTTACTTCCAACATTTTCCAAATTGCTTGAAAAATGTTTAAAGAATAGATTAATAAATTATATAGAAAAACATAAAATCCTCTCTAAAAATCAGTTTGGTTTCCGCAATAATATTTCTACTGATGATGCTCTTATTAACGTTACTGGAAAAATTATCAATGAACTAGATATCGGAAACAAATGTTTGGGTATTTTTTTGGATCTACGGAAAGCTTTTGACACTATCAATCATAATTTACTTTTGGACAAACGACATACTATTGGAGTTAGAGGTATAGTTTTAAAATTATTCCAATCATATTTTAGTAACAGAAGGCAAATGACCAAAATTGAAGATCAATTTAGTGAATACAAATATATTGATATAGGTGTACCGCAAGGAACAATTTTGGGACCTATTTTATTTCTAATATATGTTAATGATCTGCTAAATATAAATTTAGTAAAATTTAATGGATCTATATATTCATATGCGGATGATACAGTAGTTATTTTCAGTGGTTTTTCTTGGCAGGAAGCATATAGAAATGCTAATATAGGTGCTAACATTGTTAAAAAATGGTTTAATTCCAACTTCCTTTCTTTAAATATATCTAAATCAACTTTAGTTCCTTTTTCGTTAACAGCTGCCAGAGTTCAAAATTTAAAATTTAGCGATAAATATAGACTAATAATACACAATGAAAATTGTTTAGATCCCAAAAGTTGTAAATGTCCACCTTTGAAAGAAGCCACGTATGTCAAATATCTGGGTATCATTATTGATCAGAATTTAAAATGGCCTCATCACATTACTTATCTTTGTAAGAGGCTTCGTAAAACAATTTATAAATTCATTAATCTTCGATGCTACTTACCTATTAGAGTTCTACGAAATGTTTATTTGGCCATTATTCAGTCTATCATTCAATATAGTATAATTGTTTGGGGTGGAAGTACAAAAATTAATCTTAGTCCGTTAAATTTACTACAAAAACGAATAATTAAAATTTGTTTGAAGAAACGTTTCGATTATCCAACTAAATTAATTTATTCTGAATTTAATGTATTTAATATTGAACAAATTTATAAGCATACGCTGTTAAAATTTTATCATAAAAATCGTAATAAGTTTGTATTACAGACACACAATTATGACACAAGACGAAATATTAATTCAACATTAGTAGAACCTAAATGTCTCACATCTGCTGGTCTAAAGCATAGCATAAATATTGGCCCTCGGTTGTACAATGCTTCAACTAAATTACACCCAGAACTTCTAACATGTAACCCACTAACATATAACAAGAAAATTAGAAACGTGTTAATATCTTCAATTTGATTAAATAAATTTATAGCCTATGTGTATGAATTAATCAACCTATATTATATTTGTATTCTATAATTTTGAAATATATATTAGTCCTACTTTTCACGTGCGATATTATTCTTCTCTAGTGTTAATATTATATTATATAATTCCATTGCCGCTGTAATTATATTTTAGTTCCTATTTTATTTTACTTATTTATTTATATTATTATTTTTTTTTATTTTAATATTATATCTGAACTGCGACCGAGCACGAGCGCTGCTCATTCGGTCTCAGATTTTGTTAATACTACTGTATCTTCTTGTTATATTGCTTGTATTATTTTATTTGTATTTCTCTTTGTTTGTTTTGTAATTATATTTCTTTATTCTGTATATTTGAAATAAATAAATGAAACTTACAGCAGAGTCCGTATAGGCCAGTTTCTATCTGATGCTTTTCTAAAGCAAGGAGAAGCACTATCACCTTTACTTTTTAACTTCGCTCTACAATATGCCATTAGGAAAGTTGAAGATAACAGACAGGGTTTGGAATTGAACGGATTACATCAGCTTCTTCTCTATGCGGATGATGTGAATATGTTAGGAGAAAATCCACAAACGATTAGGGAAAACACGGAAATTTTACTTGAAGCAAGTTAAGTGATAGGTTTGGAAGTAAATCCAGAAAAGACAAAATATATGATTATGTCTCGTGACCAGAATATTGTACGAAATGGAAACATAAAAATTGGAAGAGATGGAAAAATTAAAATATCTTGGAGCAACAGTAACAAATATAAATGACACTCGGGAAGAAATTAAACGCAGAATAAATATGGGAAATGCCTGTTATTACTCGGTTGAGAAGCTTTTGTCATCCAGTCTGTTGTCAAAAAATCTGAAAGTTAGAATTTATAAAACAGTTATATTACCGGTTGTTCTACATGGTTGTGAAAGTTGGACACTCACTTTGAGAGAGGAACAGAGATTAAGGGTGTTTGAGAATAAGGAAAATATTTGGGATTAAGAGGGATGAAGTTACAGGAGAATGGAGAAAGTTACACAACACAGAACTGCACGCATTGTATTCTTCACCTGACATAATTAGGAACATTAAATCCAGGCGTTTGAGATGGGGAGGGCATGTAGCACATATGGACGAATCCAGAAATGCATATAGAGCAGCCGTGACGAAAATATGTCTCGCGAGCACATTGTAGCTCGGAATGGTAGTTATGCATTTCTCTTGCTTCGTATCTCCTCCAACCCCCACCCTCACTCTCACTGAATTCAAACTCCGTTCCATTTGTATTTGTCTCTGACCTGCGAATGGCGTATCGTCGCAATGTCTCTGTCGATACCATGTACCGCTATAAAAACGGAAGTTTCAAGTAGGATGGGAGGACGCATTCTTTGCTGCCAATATGATGAGAATATTAAATGTATGATTTGTTCACAAGTATTACGAGAAAAACGGCAGTATAACATAAAACGGCATTATTCTACATGTCACTCATGAAACATTAAAAGTTTAAGTATTATTATTATTATTATTATTATTATTATTATTATTATTATTATTATTATTGTTGTTGTTGTTGTTGCTATTATTTCTGTACGTCGATCCTTTTTCAGCAGATGTACGAATAATGCGGTTAGATCTTCAATTTAAACTCACAGATTTACAATGTGATGTTAAATGGAAACTAGATGTAAGGACTTGACAAATGTTGAACTTTTTAAATCTTTGCCAAAAAATAAATATCCGAAGCTTCGCTCTTTCACTTGCTCTGTTGAAGCCATGTTCGCTACAAGTTACGTTTGTGAACAATTATTTTCAACAATGAAACTAGTAAAAACCTAATTTAGATTACGACTGATAGAAAATACCTTCGTGATCAACTACGACTGGCAGTAAGTGACATAATTCCTGATTTTGAAGCTCTGTCGCAGAGACATTCTGAAGACAGTTAATTTTAGGTTGTGATAATGTATCATAATATGTTTTCTTATTCATTTCTTTCTTCGTTACACGTACTAAACATTAGTTTGTAGCCTTGTACTATATAAAATTGTATTTAAGTGCTTGACGTAAGGAAAATTAAACTCCGTTAATAAGTCAGACAGTTGCTTCACTTCCCCTTCGGGTTCGCCTCCCTCCATAGATACTATGCACGTTGCAGGTTACACAGTGGTGGCTCGGGGCACGATCATATTTTCGCCACGGCTGATGTAGAGTGTTAGTTGGGAGATCGGAGGGAAAAAGACCTTTGGGGCGGCCGAGACGTAGATGGGAGGATAATATTAAAATGGATTTGAGGTAGATGGGATATAATGATAGAGACTAGATTAATCTTGCACAGAATAGGGACCGATGGCGGGCTCATGTGAGGGCGGCAATGAACCTGCGGGCTCCTTAAAAGCCATTTGGAAGTATGTTCATAATGTTGTTTAAGTATGAACTTTACATGCAAATGTCAGTGACATCAAATTGAATAGCTTATTTCCAAAGTGAAATAAATCCAAAAATAATGATTTCTTTTTTCATTTTTTGCTTTCATAAAATAGTTTATAGGTTATCTCATCTTATAATAACATTTTAACACGTCTTTAAATAGTCTCAACACGTCTTATATCCATTTTAATAGATATCTGAATACTGCGTTAATTTGAAAAATAACGTTACTCCAATGTGTGTTTTACCGTTTTGACCAATCCACTACCTCCTTAGACATCACGGAATATCACGCAGGAACATGGCCGCTTACAGCTAGTAGTGAATTAGTGTTGGGGACTCATTTTGTGCTTTATATATTTTAGTATGCCAGAGTTTAAATCTATTGAGATAAGTGCAAAGTGTTTTACAAACGCATATATTCGGGATGTCTGGATATTTTTACGCATTGTTGAAGAAGGGTAAAAAATGGCCGTCTCTCAAACCCCAACAAGAATAGTTATACCACCTAGTGAAAAAGGTGAAGATGAAAGATTTAGAGATCCTTCTAAATAAACTCGGCATGACTTAGAACCATCAACAAGTGTTTTTCTCTAGCTGGCATTACGCATAAAAATAGTGACAGTGAAGACAATGTAATCTATTTCATGTTCTGAACATTTATTTTAAAATGTATTTTGCTCATGAAGGTGCTGTAATAACTGGTGGACTTCATTTATAATAAATATTTGAAATGTAGCTATAATTGTTGTTTAAACATTTCAAAGTTTTCAACATTAAACAAATTTATTACTTTACTTTATTAAAATATTTAAAAAAAACTGAATAACTTTGAAAGGTATATACATAAATATGGAACTAAAAATGTATATTCTCTGCGTTTGTCTGAACCAAAATGTAAAACCAATGCAGCTTTTTATCTTAGCATGAGTCAAGGACCCAGATTATTAAACAAATTATATTCTAATATTATTTTAACCACGAATTCTCTCCAAATTAATAAAAAATAAAAAATAAAAAAATTGTATTGGATTTATAGTTTGGTTTTAAACATATCAACATTTTTAATCTGTTTTCACTCTCAATTTTAATTTTATTTTTGTCTGTATTTGAATCCCCTCCTTAGTAGGAGTCTTACTCATTCAGGAGTAGGCTAGTTTATCTTACATTGTATTAAGTTGTATTCATTTCAAATTTACTAGCAATAAAACAAATAAATAAATAAATAAATAAATAAATAAATAAATAAATAAATAAATAAATAAATAAATAAATAAATAAATAAATAAATACATAAATAAATAAATAAATAAATAAATAAATAAATAAATAAATAAATAAATAAAGTGACATACATTGTTTTGTTCAAACCATTTAAATATTCATAAATTTTACTCAAAACATATTATGTCAATGAATAATTCAGTTCCAAAACGTCGTTAACTCCAGGTTACATGAGGTAATTATCTCAATTTCCAGTGACACTAGGTTTTTAAAACACGGTGTAACGATGTGTATGGAAGTAAGGAATGAAACTGCATTATTTTCATAATCATTTCTGAATTTAGTTATAAAGAAATAAAAAGTCGTGATTTCTGAGGTTTTGTATTTCATAGATTTAAGTCACTTTAAAAATAAGCTCTTCAATTGTGTTCGACACATATTCAATGTTACTCAAAGAAGAAAGTTTTTCGGCTTTCTTAAGCAACTAATACTATCAGCCATATCCAACAAATATGCTTCCATTAAACTGCATGTCAGAGCGGTTGATTTCGCCGACGGTTGAATTACTACACCCTAAATTATGGTGTAATTGGCCTAGTTATTAATGTGTCGGTGGATGCTAATTACATGAGGTAATGTTTAGCGCGCTTATTAGGCGATGATTATACATTAAACATTCACGTAGAGAAACGCACAATTTATAATCATACTTATTGGTAGGTGTATGTAAAGAGAACACTGTATAGCAGTGGCTCGTTTTGTTGTTGAATAGCCTAGAACATTATTTGGATAATTGTGTCGGCCAAACCATAGAACATTCCATGGAATGTATAGAGTCTTCAGAACGACAGTAGACTGGTTTCTCTTAGAGAAAAAAAGATCTAAGTTTAATCTACGAACGTTGAAATACATTCTCTACACGAGGATGAAAATTTTGAGGCTTTGGGTGTGTGAAGGGTTACTTGCTACATTTCGCTCCATGGGCGAAATATTACTAGAAAAAGGACTGAAGTTAAACATATTTGGAGTTTCGACAAACACCTATGCTTCTTTGAGTGAGAACCAAACAGTGCCTTAGTGGCAACAAAGAAAACTCGACGTCTTTGCAATGATGCGGTAACTAGGTAAAATCACTATTTTCACACTCGGTGTAATGGAAGTAGTGACCAGTACTCTTAAATACACTGCATATAATTCGCTACGGTACCAAGGCAAACAATTCTGTTGATGATATTGATGATTTCTCTGCAAAGAAGCGAAGAGCGAAGTGAGTTGGTAAATGATGACCCGATAACGTGCCTTACTGTATTTAATTTAACAAGCCTTTAGTTGTGGTTATTAGAATGCTACAACCAAACGACAGAACATACCTCTTCACAAGTTTAGGATGGTGGACTAATTCAAATGTATTGAATTTCAGCATCATGGTAGTCCACATACCCGCATCTTGCTATAGTTAGAAAATGATTCCAAGTAGCTGGTGTCAAAAAATATGTGAAATTTCATGAGGCTTACAGACACTCTGTGTTCGAATAATAGCGATGATTTTGAGAGGTATACAAATCAAAAACGTAAGAATACATTTACGTGCTATAAGCACAACGACAACGTGTGTAGATTTAAAATTATGAATTAACCTAGGAATGAGATTAGAAGACTACTTCCCGTTGCAGAAGATGACGGAAGAACTGGTTTTACCAGAAGTGGAGGTATTCTGCGACAGGCGCTGGAAATGTATGAATGCTAGTCCCTGGAAGAATTTCTTTCCTTGATCAATTTTCATATAAGCACCTACTCTGCCATATTAAATAAATAAATTACTAAATTATTATTAGGATGTCATAGACCTACATTGATAATGAAGAGCAGCATGAGGTAGTTACGAATAAATTCACTCCATCCATTCACAAGAACTGTGTTAAATTGTGACATGACCCTCGAAATTACTTTGGAAAAATTCCCCTGCTTGGCTTATGTCGTTGACTGTGATAACTTAGACAAACCCGGATTAGTAATCTTGAGATGTTATAAATAAAGCTCAGTTTAACAGTAGCACTGCCGGACCTACCTACCTACCTCCAACTACTTCCAACTGCCGATGTATTTTACATGTAACTAAATACTGAATTTTTCATAATCATATGCGTGAAGTAGTGTTTCTTAGGCAAATGATTTACGTGTAATATTCTTTATTACTTTCATTGGTCATGAACAAGAGACACGTTTCTTGCATTTGGAAGAAGGTACAGTTGTTTTGTTTAGTCATTTCTCAATCTGACACTGTCGTCGCCGAGTATCTTTTTGTTCTGGATCATCTCCTGAATTATGTGGACCTGCTATGGTTTTCTTATGTTCATGTTCTCCGTTCGAAATTCTTCTACGAGCTTTAGGATGAAAACACGGCGTTTCATATTAATTATTTCCGTCTCTTCCTTGAATACTATCCATGAAATGAAGACTGCAAGTTATGGGATATTGTAGAAGACATCTACATGAAGCAGACGGAACGGGTACTTCCTTGCCATTTAATATAAGACGTCTGTGATGCTCTTGGTTTTGCACTTATTGTTTCAGGGACTTCCTTTTCTGTAGTTCCTATTGTGACTGAGAAGTACATAGTGCTCAACAATAAGATACTCTTATTTACTTTCACTTGGTAAACTGTGGTGTTGTTTCGTTATTTTTCAGTAGAGTTGAGTTGCGAAGAGGAGCTCGCATGTGTTTTACTAAGCCAGGCATTTCCTTCTCGTCCTGTTCACCCTTCCAACGAAACTGGCGTAGTGCTTTAGCATGTTCGCGAGGTATATCGTTGTGAAAAGTTGAAAGTTATACATCGCCATTTCTCAAGAGCTCTGCCATACACATAACTACATTTTATGGAGTCTTATAATTAGCTGACCTCTGTTCATCCTTTTCAAGGCAAGAAAACTCAATACTGATATATTTCAATTCAACATCTGTTATAAGCTAGAATCTAGTTTTTAAAATTTGTCCAGTTTTTGCTATATAATTGCAAGAAATGACACCTTGTTTCAGAGGGAAAGAGCTGTTGTCAACAATAACACAGCCATCTCGAATGTAGGAAAGGCAACAGTTTCAAATGAATTTGTTCTACATGCTCATCAGTACAATTTATTAGTTTTTAGACGTTCCGACCTTATGGTTTTTGGAACAAAACTTATAATTTTCTTTGTACTTAATATTAGTTATGAAAAGAAAATAATTTTGTCCATATTCTTTAGATCATTAGTCATCTAGTTGCAAATTTGTGGCTCCTAGAGCAAATCACAATAATTAAAGCATCTAATTCTGCTAAACGCAGGAGTTTTCTCCAAGAACCGTTTACGCCTTGGTCTCAGTATATGTTTATTATTATGGTGTAGGTTCTAGGACGTCTTCTTTTACGATGGAGTCATATTGGTGGCATTTCTTTTCCTTGCAACTGCATTGTCGGTTTTTTTCATTCTCGGTCATAGAAGGCAGTGTTCAGCAAGACAAAAAAGTGTCTCAGTAGATGTACAAATTGCCCAGCAAGAAAAGAACAACTATGATTTTAAATCGTTGGATCTCTCTCAATTGTCTTATATTATGAAAGTGCACTTGTTGAACCACGAACAGTATTGCATTTAATATAAGACAATGGAATCTCGAATAAAGAGAATGGGTGCTGCAAGTGTTACATAGACCCTTCCAGAAGCCATCGTATTCAAATATTCTTTACAGGACCTGCGGAATGTAGAAGACGTTTACTGTACATCTCCTCATAGATTCGTACAACAGATTTAGTCAAATCTACAACTCACTAAACAACACTCGTATGGCGTGTGCATCCACTGCACTGGGAACGTCACCGTCGCACTTGAAGACAGAACATTGCATTCAGTGTTTAAAATGTCCATGTCCAAAAAAGGGAAAGTTTGTCCTATAAAATGCGCCAATTGTATAGATCCACCTTCCACGGGTTGCATGTGATTATTTGAAATGAAATCATTAGGTCTACTCTTGGTGCTGAGTATGCGGACATTCTAAACACAGTAGCTACCCTATAGCCTACAGGAAATCACAACGTTTTTGATGATACTTTTGATAGTATGGATATCGCGTTTTGTGGCGATTTGAGACAACTGCCTCCTGTAAATGATAGTCCAATATAATATATAAAACTTGGAAAAAAACTACTTGGGTACTGTGCTTCGACACTCGTGCAATTACTTCCCATTGTGTAGAATTGTTAAGCAAAAAGATTAGAAACTGTCAACCATCTCAACAGAAATAGGTCATAGGGACAAATTGATACCATATGAAAATGATTTAGAAATCAAATTTAAAATAGCGCAACAGGCCATGTCCGATGCAACACGTGCCATTACGTTGTTTAACAAGGACTCCGATGTGAGTGCCTGGAATAACAAAACGTTTACAAACGAAAATACAATTCATTGCGTTGCGGACTGTGTATATTCATGATGAAAGAGTAATAATCAGCTAACCAGCATGTGAAATGCCATACATAAAATGTCGGATGTGGAAAGTGGTGGCTTGTTCTGCATGTTAAAAGTCCCCTTGGATGATACGTACATGATGACGTACAATATAAACATTCAGGACGGTGTGGTAACTGGGGCAGCTGGTGTGTCAAAACACGTACAATTAGATCATAACAATCTTGTTTGAATAAAAACGTCTACACTTTGATTGTGATAACTAATAATATGATAATGTTGGTGCCAGGGCAAGTATTAAAGTAAGTTCATTGGTTTCAGCACGCGAAGACGCGTTTAAATTTGACTGCACTTCAATTACAAAACGATGTGTTATACTGCTAAAAAGCAAGAGTTTTAAATGCAAGCGCGCTTGACTTTCCTCTGTGGAAGCTCGTGCAATTACTGTACACAAATTTCTGGGTAGCATAATTGCATATATAGTGTTTGAGTACGACAAATATTTGGTGTAACAACTAGTGCACGTTGCCCGGTCTAGAGTGCAAACGTTGGAAGGACCACATTTAACGAACTGCAAAGGAGATCTCAAACTTTATCATGATCTAGTGATATAAAATTAAAAAATTGAGAACATAATTTTATAGAATAGAACAGCATAAACCGCACACTAAAACTGAAAGGAAAACCATCTTTGCAATAACATTGCCAGCTCTCAATGATCAGAGTTTGCCTGTGCATTCCGAGGACGTACAGTAGGTACAGACGCCGTTCTTACGTGCACAGATATTCTAGCTCTAACAGAAACGTTAAAATTCCAGTAATATCAAATTCAAGAAAAACGATATTCGTGCAGAAGGTGTTACAATGTGCAAAAATAATAGTTCTAATATCATAGCGACTCTTCAAATATTGATGCAGTTGCAAATGGATAAAATAGACCTACTTGGTTCTTCGTTCAGATTGACAGCTGTAGAGGAGTGTGGTTATGCATGTGCATCAAATGTTTTCATCAATGGTGAATGCGTGTTGGCAGCGTCTTTGCAAGTCTCCAAATTCATCACTATAATAAAAACAGATCTTGGTTATGCATTTGGCAATATTCTACAAGAAATTTACCGAACTGTTTGACGTACTGGAATCAATGGAATTCGAGGGAATGCTGATATTTTTATCGGATGACTTTAACTTTGATATATCTAAATCTGATAATTAGCATTGTCTAAGGTAAGATAATTAAACTTTACTTAGATGTAAATTCAAATCCAAAAATTGAGGCTACCAGAATTGATTGTCGCATTGATGTGGTGTTCTCGATAAGTGTTAATTATCTGAATTGCGTGAACTGTGTGTCTTAACTTCAGTTACCACTGACCTATTATAACGGGTATAAAACATGTAACTCACACAGATTATTCTACTAGTCCATCTCAAGAGAACATTGCTTAGCTAAAAATATTTCTTTGGTTATAGTAAAGGTGTCAAATAAAGTCACATTTAAATCTTATAGCAAATTTAATTTATTTATTCTGATTCTATTATCCTCTTTCTTGTATAGACGTAGCAAGCAGTCATAGGGATTTATCAAATTACACTGATTTTGTTACAAATCACAAGACTAACAATAAAATGTTGCACTTTTTCCTACAAGAAACAATGTAAATTCATCAGTAAATGAATCTCAAGGTTGAATATTGTACGGCTAAAGCGAGCAATAACTTTTGGCCCAACCAATCAGAATTGATAATCTCTATGGAATTGTTTAACGGATTTTAGTAAAACACTACTGGCAATGCATTTTTACCTACTGCATAAGCTCCCGATTTTCATTATGTACTTATATTTAAATACACAGTGAAATAGAATATACATATTTTAAAGTAACCACTGAAGCTTTCCTGGCGACGTGATGACTGGAATCTTTCTCGGACTTCTAGCCAAGTAAAAGGTTGGTGATACACCGATGTTTCGAGGATATTCATCATCCTCGAAACGTCGGGGTATCACCAACTCTTTACCTGGTTGGAAGCCCGAGAAAGATTCGAGTAGGCATATCTTGATTACTTAAGTGAATGTTATTTCAATATGAATAATACTGGTTTTACTAACAAACATTATTTTTTGTTTACATGTCTCAACTGTTAATATACTCTACTTAGTCGTTGCGTTCCTCTATGTACAATTCATTCATTCCTAGATACAAGTGAAAGTAAACGAACACATTACATATCTTTACCACTTATTTACTAATATACTTGAGTGCGAACAGAACAGCTGATGCATGTACAGTAGGCCTACGTATAGTCAGACTTTCAAGCAATTACTTATTTCCACGTGATTACTTGTGACAATACAAAGTAACTTAAATCCTATTTACTTATAGACTTCATACTGTTAAAACTTGCATTAGTCCACTAGTGAATTTTCCTCCAATTCAATCTCACTGTCAGATGTACTGGAAGAGATTCACCGACATTCACAATCAGACGATCGATAATGTTGTTGGCGGGTCCATCAATCTGCCACATCCTCTCTTTCTCTCCGATAACATCCCATATGTCTGTCTGCCTGCCTTCAAAATTTTGGCCGTTATCTACGATGACGCCGTGTTCAAAAACTAATCCTTTAGTTTAAAAGCTTTGTTACTACAGGTTCCGTAAACTTTATTGTGACTCCAAGAATGTTAAACGCCGTTAAATTGAGCATGGTAAGGGGGGAGTCTTAATGCAGCGTGATCTGCTGTTTAATACGTTTGTGTGTTTAGTTTTAGGGTGACAAAAGTTTTAACGCGTATAGTACATTACGTATACTACCATTAAATTGTGTTTCATATTTAACAATCTTTGTTCACGGACGAAAATAGCCATAAATTCTGATGCGCCCTAATAAACAATACTATTGCTGTACTTCATGTATTTTATTCCAGTATTTCACGGGAAACTTGTTTTGTTGGTTAAATGTTAAATGTTATGTTTTATTTAACGACGCTCGCAACTGCTTGTTGGTTAATATTAGATTAATTAATAAAATGCCAATTGTGATTAATTTTATATTAAAATATACAGAATAAGAAAATAAATCAGACAAACAACAAGTAAACACTGCTTAAACATAGCGGCAAGTAGGGTGACCAGACATTCTTTTTGTCAGGACATGTCCTCCTTTTTAGGCCTTTGTCCGGGGTCCGAACTAATTTAAAAAATCAAGATATGTCCTCCTTTTCGTAACTTGTATGCCTGATATTTTAAAATTATCTCATTTGACGCCATTTTCAAGTAATTTGTCTCTAGTTGGGAGCAGAATCAACGAAATATACTCTTTGCCAACGATCATAACTCTCTTTGCTCCTCTTTCTTATGGTAGTTGTCAACGAATTAGAAGAGAACTCGTTGGTAGTTGCTCACAGGTAGCTAGTAAAACGACAACGAGAGATCGAGGTGCGAATGTGTCATTTTACAATACTTCCTGAGCAAACCCAAGTTGCTGCAAAAAACTGGATCTTGAGAAAAGTATCTGCAACAGGATTAAATATGGAGGGTATGGGGAAATATAACGCTAACCCTCTTTTCATGTCTTATTTTATCTACTTTAAATTTATAGATCTGAAACAAAATAATATTAAATTCACATTTTGTGTTGCCTTTTTCTGTATTTTGATAATAATTAGAGTTCCCTTGGCTTTCATATGTCTAACTGTAAAATCATTTTATATTACTAAGTTTTATTATAAACTAGCTAAAAGCACCCGGCATTGCTCGGGTTTTCCTTTTTGCTTCAGACTTAAGGAGATCTCGGCAACTCAAGTATAGAAAAACAAAACGAATTACTGTCTTTACTAAGCTTTCCTAGTCCCTAAAGATGAATCTTTACATAGTGTCACTTACATGACCTTCTTAGCCAAAATACCTGCCAAGATTAACAGAATTTAAAACAGCTGAAGATCAGCAGCGAAGAGATAAGATGTCATTATGTACCTTACTGTTTTGTCTTGTAGTTTAGCTAAACAAAAACATCTCCTCGAGCTGTGCTGATACAAATTTAGTGTAATTTCCTGTCTACATGTGCTTTCGCTTGACGTTTAACGACAGTTAACGATATTCTCTTGTTCTCAGTCTGAACCCCTTAGGGTCTCATGGCGAGTTACAATTTACCTCTTTATCGCTCGTATCAAAGAATCAATATGGAAATAGAAAATATATATAATAAGATTGGAGAATTTTGTACCTCTTGTCCGCTTTACGCCTGCTTATGTCATACCCGGTTCCTTAAATATGACTTGAAAAACGACGTCTTACAAATACTCGTACATAACACTGTATATTAATTATGTCATTTTTATTTTATGTTACAGAACAGGCCCTACAGCATAGTCTCGGAATTATTGGTTTTGAGGCAATTTTATTTTAAAAATTAACAGATTGTTATTTCCAGTAGGCTTAACATACATACTACTGTACATTCACGATATGATCATATAGATATAATTTTCAGTAACACATATTCGGACATGAACAACAATATTTTGAAAGACATATATACATTAGCATGAATACACTGTTATTTTCAGTGAGCTCACGTGCGTACAGTACATTCACATAATTGTATGGCAACTTTCTTTTAGACAGCATAAATAAAATACACACGGATATTATTTATATAATAAAACCCACTTTGTGTCGGATTAAAGTAAAATAACGTATCTAAAATAATGCAAACAAATTATCAAAACAATAAAAAACCAGGTTCGCACCTGGGTTCCTCTAAACCAAAGTAATTCACCCTACCACTACGCTACAGAGCTATCTAGTACGGCAATTGAATTTACGTGTTATGAATGCTTTCATGTTTGCTGCCTATGTTTGATTTTGAATTCTTAAATATTAAAGATAAATGTGTTCTATGCCATATTATATTGTATATTTATTCCACATGACACGTTCAATCAAAGGATCGTCCCTCATTTACGTAATTTTAATTTAATGTTATTTTATTTAATATTTCAATATAATAATTGTATGGTAACTTTGTTTGAGACAGCATAAATAAAATACTACGAATATATTATTATTTATGTAGTAAAACCCCCCTTTATATCGGTTTAAAATAAAATAATGTATCTAAAATAATGTTGTATATCAATTATGTCATTGTTATTTTATGTACAGAATACAGTGTAATCTCGCAATAAATCATTTTTTAACTTGAAGAATAATATTTTGGGAGAAGCATATTAAAAAAAAATTAAGAGATTGTTATTTGCAGAGGCTTAACATACATACTACTGTACATTCACGACATGATAATATAGATATAATTTAGCAATATATTCGGACATTAATAACAATAATGTAAAATACATATATTTTAGAATTAATACACTGTTATTTTCAGTGAGCTTATGTACGTACAGTTTCCCTAGAAAAGAATGAGACGATTGAATATTGCTAAGTCTCAAATGTAAGACTCTGCGCACGATCAGAGACCAGAGCACTGATACACAAGATAAGAATAGTGAGTTACTTAAATTCAGGCTATTTGGTTTGTTACTAGCATCGTTCCGAAATTCACTTCAAAAACTGCAAAAAGTATGGTAATATGACGTAAATAATAGATAAATATATACATAAATAGTGTAGTTAAATCGACATTGGACCCTCATGACTAGATCGACACTCCGCACAGAAACAAAAACTTTCGTGTCTTTTCAATAGCTCAGACGCTAAGAGTTCTGCGTGTTGTGTAGAAGAGTGCGAGTTCGATTCTTAGTCCACACAACGATTTGTTTTTTCTAAATAACGTTGAAATAGCTAAATAACGTTGAAATAGAATTTTACAAAGTCCTGAGATTAAGTGTTAATGATCGAAAACAATAAAAAATTACAAATTACAATATCATAAACGCATTTACGCCATATATATATATATATATATATATATATATATATATATATATATATATATATATATATTAAAAACTAACAATTAGAATGAAATTTTAAAAAATTCTAAGCCACGCAGACAAACTTTTCCAAAGGTTTAGAGTCCTTAGGTCTTTGCCATTTGTTGAGTAATTATTACAATATTTTATTAGTAGCTTTCCCATACGTGCAAGAAATGCACTCGCACAAAGCAATTTTTGTTAAAAGTGTTTGGACTATTTCATTCTCACCCCTTCAGTTGATTTTAACTATTTTATCTACGTGTTTGCAATAGTGTTTAATTTAATGTGCACTCAATTTTATTCATGTTATGATTGAATGAAAAAGCACTGTTACAGTTAATGACTAATTAGATATACTAATACTAATTATTAAATGCATCTGTTAAATAACGAATTGCAGTATCTTTTGCAAAATCTTGAATGTTTGAGTTGTCAATAATATTTATGTACTATATACTATAAGGCGTTAACAAAACAGGAGACGTTTCGGTTATACAGTGGAACCGACACGCTACTGTACTCGTATGAGCTATGAGACAAGACAGTGACATGAACAGCAGTCCAGAATTTAGATACTACAGCAGGCATTTGCCATTCGGTACAGAGAAGCAATGATATTTTGTGACCCGAGCTATGTTGTGAAATCGTGGCCTTAAGTGTCTGTCTTCTTCGTGATCCTTCTTCTGGTCCTTGTCCGTGCAACAATTCTTGTATTTGTCATGGTACGTATCGTGATTTTGATCCTTATTGTGGTTCTTCCTAGTCGCGGACCATATCGTAGTCGTTATTGTAATCCTTGTCGTGGTGCTTTCCGTTGTCCATGTCGTCATCATTATCGTAGTCCTTGCCCTTTTTCTCGTGATTCATATTGTTGCCTTTGTTGTAGTCCTAATCCTGCTCCTTGTTGTCTTTTTCATGGTTCTAATCGTGGCCTTGGTCTTGTCGTAATGCTTGTCATGGCCCTTGTTGTGTCCATATCGCAGTTTTTATTGTTATCCGTATCGCGATGCATGTTCTGATCCTTACTGCGGTCGTTGTTTTTATTTGTCTTTATGTTCGTCCGTTTCGTGGTCCTATAATGGTTGTTGTTTCTTCGTCATAATACTTGTCGTGGTCATTATTGTTGTCCAAGCCATGGTGTCTTATTGCAATCATTGTCGTGGTGCATGTAATGGTCCATGTCATGATATTTATCGTGGTCCTTGCCCTTATTGAGGTCTTTATAGTGGTCCTTGATGTCTTTGCCATGGTCTTTATCGTGGTCATTGTTGTCTCTGTTGTGGTTATTCTATGCTTTGTTGGGGTCTTTATCACAGTGCTTGTTTCGATTGCAATTGCCTTTTTCGATCTTGTTTTTGTCATGGTCCCTATCGTAGCCTTGGTCCTTATCATGGTCCATGTCCTGATTCATATAGTTGCCTCTGTCTTTGTCCATTTCGCGTCCTTACATTGGTCATAGTTGTCTCTAGCATGGTCCTTACAGTGATAATTGTTGCCTTTGTCATATTTTTTTTATCGTGAACATTGTTGTCTTTGTCGTGGTCCTAGTTGTCATTGTAATGGCCCTTATTGTTCTTTCTGTTTTGTCATGGTTCTTATCGTTGTCCATGTTGCGATTATTATCGTGGTTCTTGTCTTCGTCCATGTGACGCTTCTGGCATTGGTCCTTGTTTTCTCTGGCATAGTCCTTATAGTGATCCTTATTCTTTTTGTCATGTTTTTTTATCGTGATCATTGTGGCATTTGTCGTGATCTTTGTTGTCATTGTAGTAGCCCTTATCTTACTCCTTGTCTTTTTAATGGTCTTGGTCCTTATCATAGTCCTTGTCGTGACCCTTACCGTAGTCAGTGTCGCGGTCCTTAAAGTGGTTCATGCTATGGTACTTAACATTCTGAATCTTGTGGTGCGTATCGTGGACCATGTCGTGATCCTTATCGTAGTCCTCGTCCTTACCCTTATCGTGATACTTATAGTGGTCCGTATTCTCCTTGGCATAGTTCTTATCGCTGTCTTGGTCTTTATGAACCTTATCGTAATGTCTGTCATGGTCTTTATAGTGATACGTATCATAGTGTTTGTCGTGACAGATGTCGTTATTCTTATCGTGTTCCTTGTCTTTGTTTTGTTGTTGTCATGGGTCTTAACATCGTCCTTCTTTTGACGAAGTCCTTATGGTGAATATTCCGTGGTCTATGTCATGGTCCTTATCATGTTCGTTGCCGTAGATCTTGTAATGATTCTTGTTGTCTTTGCCACGGTCCTTATCGTGGTTACTGTTGTCTTTGTCATGTTTCTTATCGTAATACTTGTCTTGGTTGTGGTCCTTATCATGGTCTTTATCGTGGTATTTGTTGTCTTTGTTATGATCCTTATCATGGTCTTGGTCATTATCATAGTTCATGTCGTGCTCTTATCATGAATCTTATCCTTATCGTGGTCTAATTCGTAATTATTATCGTGGCCCTTGTCTTTATCCATATCGCGTTTCTTATATTGGTTCTTGTTTTCCTTGTCATGGTCCTTATCGTGATCCTTATTATTTTGTCGTGGTTCTTGTTGTCTTTGACATGTCCCTTATCGTGATCTATGTTGTCTTTATTGTGGTCATTGTTGGCATTGTAATAGTCCTTATCGTCCTCCTTGCTGCTTTTGTCATGGTCCTTAATAAGTATTTGTTGTCTTTGTCATAGTCCTTATCTTGGTAAATTTCAAAGTCCTTATCGTGGGCCATGTCGTGGTATTTATCGAATCCTTGTCGTGGTTTTTGTCGTGTTTCTTGTCGTAGTATTTTATCATGGTCCTAATTTTGATCCTCGTCGCGGTCCTTGTTGTCTTTCTAATAGTCCCTTTCGTGGTCCTGTCCTTTTAATCCTTATGGTGGTCTATGCCGTGGCACAATCCTTGTCGTGGTATTTGTCGTGTTTCTTGTATGTATCCATGGCCCTGATCTTTGTCCTTGTCGTGGTCCTTACAATGTTCCTTGCTGTTTTTGCCATATGCCTACATTTGTCATTTCAAAATTAATATTGTTTTTGCACTCTGGCAAATGACTTTCGTGTTACACGGTATATTTCAATCTTTCATTAAAGGTAAATGATCAAGGATGTAAAAAGAGACCTACACCAGAAATACACAGACAACTGATAACATTTTGCACTGGTGTGCACTTTGGAGTAGGATGAAAATAGGCCTACGCATGTACGACCAGATATTGTCTTCCTGGCTACGTCGATATCGAGTGAACCGCGCCGTAGAACTTTAATTCCCGTCGACCAAGAGTCGTCTCATTCTTTTTAATGGGAACTGTACGTCTTTCAGAGGTAATTGAGGAAAGTGTATGAAAAAGACTGTTAGCCTTATATCAGATTTATGTTGAACGAAACTGGGGACATTATAGGCAAATTGAGACGAAAGTCAAGAAATTTCAGTTTTTTTTTTTTAAATTGACATGTCGTTTAATAAGTTATTGTTTTTCAAACCCTCTAAAATAATCACTTCTGATAGATGTTTCAGGTTATTGATTTTGTGGATCATTTACTGTAGGAAAATGTTCACAGAAATTTGTTTCTTGAAGAGTTTTATTTACCTTTAATTAAAATATCCTCTGATTGAGGTTCTGGCTAATATGCACATCTATTGTCAGGCAGTACATCTCACTTGACGATATGTGTCAGAGGAAGAACAATTGTTTGTATGTATCTGAAGTCTGACTAGCGTCATATGTAGCTAGTGAGCGATGTATGCAATGGAGAGGGAAAGAAACTGGCCACCCTACCTCATTATCTCCTGACCGAGTTGCCTCATAACTGATGTCTTCTTGACATCACTTGTGGGGTTCAGACCTGTCTTCGGACAGTTGACTAAACAACAACAACAACAATCGAAATTATTTCATTGTACTGTATGCATTATTGATTAGTTCACTTTCACTTTGCCATATGACGTTCAAATCATTCAAACTCTTGTTAAATGAAAAAGGAAGTTGTAAGAAGGATAACCAATCAGGATCGCTAAACAATTAAACAGGGCGATCTATTCTTCGACGTATTTGCGTATTTCTTCTCGCAGAGCAACAAAATATTCGGGAATGTGACTGCGGCTCAGTCACGTCACTTCTGTGTGGTAAATTACATCAGGATATCGTCGTTGATTTTATGAAACCCCCTGTGTGACAGTACAGAGCTCAGTAGGCCTACATAAGAATATTAGATAATTCGGTAGAAAATCTTGGTACATACCGTGACATCATAGAGGATCAGTTTATGTCTATTGATATTTAATTATTTTTTCCCCTCCTGAAAAATTTATTCTCTGTATCCTCACATAGGAGGTCACGAGAATATTCACTACTAATTGCATATAAAAATGTTTTAAAACTCCAATAGTTCATTGTTCTCCTTCGGATGAAATTAATTATTTTTCCACATTTCGCATACACATTTCCATCGAGGTTTTACGCCATAGCACGAAGAACAACTTGGTATACAATTCAATGTAATTTATATAGAGAACCCTCTAAAAGTTCGACTTTTTTGTTCAACATTTGCGTCATTCCTGTATTAACTCCCGACATTCACGGTGCACGGTCTGTTAGTTACACTTCATTGAAGTTCAATTCAATCGGCGGCTTTTACCACATCATCATACAAATCAGTATTATTTGTAATACCATCCATACTTCTCACTTCTATAAGTTATTCTGTAATGTTTACATCTCTTACAAAAATCAGCAACTGGGCAGTTGTTGTTTAGCCAACTGTCCGAAGTCAGATCTGAACCTCACAAGTGATACCATTACTTATGAGAAAATTAGGCCAGAAGATAATGGAGTAGGGTGGCCAGTTATTTTACTCCTCCATTGCATACATCGCCGATTAGCTACATAACTGGATAGTACCTTTATATATTTACTCTCATCATACACAATGGAAAAGTATTCAAATTATTTCCCTTTATCAATAAGCTGCTGCAGAACATTAGTCTCTTGCTCTCCCACACGCCTATTTACAGTAGCCTAATCCCTAACAAAAATATGATTTTAACGAGTCAATTGACTCACCTAGAATTTACAGTAGCCTAATCCCTGACGAAAATATTATTTTAACGAGTCAATTGACTCATCTAGAATCAAACTGCACTTTCTCCAAATTATGAAATGTGAGAATAAGGTGTGTTTCTGTGCAGAATTTTGGAGGGAATGAGGTAAACTGCTCGTTTGAAGACAAACTGAAATTTATATGACTTAACTTTAGTAGTAAAATCACCGTTTACAGACTAACTGCCCTAGTTTTTGTCTTTCCTAAAAAAAATCAGATTTTTGGATATAGTGCAGTTTGATTCTCGGCGACTCAATTTTTCTGGGCACAACGTTTCGACTACAACGATATTAAATTACATTTCTTAACAAACTCGTACTCGGTGATCAGCAATGAGCTTAGAAACCCCATAACTCTCTTTCCTAGCGCTTTTTCTTTCCATTTTCAAACTTCCATCTTGAATTAAAAATGTCGCTCTGTAACGACCTTTATATACTGTAACATTGCTTTCACAATGCGTTGTGCCCACTATATTTACCTAAATCACGATAATGTTTCGTCTGGTAGTGTTTTGTAATGCTGTATTCCTCCATAACGGCTATAAAATCGTTGCAAATAACACAAAATATTTTATCTCGATGGCCTCTCACAAAATAACTGTCTAGAAAATATTCAGTAATGATCCCTTATTTACAGTAAACTTCGCGACGTTTAGAAAGCATTTCGTACATCCTCTTATTGAACACACGACTGAACTGTAAACTAACATATGAGTGAAGAATGGGTAGAACGGAGAACAATTTTCTCCAGCACCGGGATTCGAAACCGGGTATTTAGCTCTACGTGCTGACGCTTTGTCCAATAAGCCACACCGGATTCAAATTTCGATGTCGGATTGAATCCTTGTCAGTTTAAGTTCTACTTCTCTGTTCCCCTTTGGTGGCCTACCCTTATGTACTGTATCACAGAATATGTGACAGTGGCACAGTGTCCAACACTATGTACAGAGGTGCACTTATTACGAGTCACTAAGTGGCCGGGGTCCGGCGGAACAAGGCGCCGTCTTGAATCACGAAGCGATTAATTACGGTTATCATATTACTATAATGAACCGAAGCACATATGATATTTCCGTGCAGGAAGTCTGCATTTCCATATGGTGAAGAATTGGTAGAACGGAGAAAAATTCTCTTCGGGACCGAGATTCGAACCCGGGTTTTGAGCTCGACGTGCTGACGCTTTATCCACTAAGCCACACCAGATTCAAATTCCGAAGTCGGAGAAGATCCTGGTAGGCCTATGTATATTTTTGTATTGATATCAATATATTATTAAAATGTATCATAAAATTAAATGTTAAAAACACACATATACATACATACATACACACATACATACAAAGCTCACGTTACATCCATTAACTTTTGTTCAAATGTTGTGTTTATTTTTATTTTGCTAAAAGTTGTAAAAATTGATGAAGAATAAACATCTTCTATTCATGTGATGAATATCGTCACGATTTCTTGATTTTGTGTTTTGTGAAAGTTGTTATTGAGTAGTATATACGTACGTTATGTGTAATTTTTGTATGGATTTTATAAAAAAAATTAAATTATGGTATATTTAACAACGCTCGCAACTGCAGAGATTATATCAACGTCGCCGGTGTGCTGGAATTTTGTCCCGCAGGAGTTCTTTCACATGCAAGTAAATCTACTGACATGAGCCTGTCACATATAAACACACTTAAGTGCCATCGACCTGGGCTGGGATCGAACCCGCAACCTCGAGCACAGTAGACCAGTGCTATACCAACTACGCTACCCAGGCCGACTGGATTTTATGTGAATTTAATTAAGTTGCATATAGATTGGATCGACGTCTTCTTTATTCATGTGGTAATGTGAAGTAGATAAAAATACTCTTATCTTCTTGGTGTTGTGTATTATAGGCGTTTCTTTCATTTGTTGATGAGTGTTGTAGCGTTTTCTTGTTAAGTTAAGGCGTGAAGATTTGCCATGGTATAGGTCTCGCAAGTACGGATTACCAACGAATCAAACATTGCGATAAGGAAGAGCGGGCGAGAGGAAAGGTCACGAGATAACTTGAATGATATTAGAGAGTACAGTCGGAAGAGAAATGACATCGATAGAATCAGTCTGGCGTTGTGATAGTTACATTACGACTTTAGTTTGTTCCATTGCATGTGAATACGTGTCTTGTATCGCACGGTATTATTATTTCATTCGTAAACATACGAGAATGTTGCGCGTTTAATTAGCTTCGAATTTTTCTCTTGCTACGTTCTTCATTTCCACAGAGATATCCTCATTTGTTCATCTTCTTGGAAGAGACAGTACTTCCATCGGCTCGCTCCTCTTCCCTCTCGGCGTGCCTACATATACACGTCAAAACAGACGGCAACGCCACTATTGGTTTTCGGTAATCGTTTCTTGCGCTAGCTATATGGTCTTGATGAAATATTGTGTAGGCCTATGTATGTCGAATCGTGTTTTATGTTGTCCTATATCACATCTAATTATTGTTATGAAAGCGTTAAGTCATATGGTTACGAATTGTCTGACACAAACATAATGAATTGTAAAGTCTAAGCAACCTCATCCCGCATTCCTCAGAGTAGATTCCGAAAATAGTTTTGTTTAATATAACAATAAAAAAATAACTAATCATCCTGAGTGCAGGCAGTCTAGGTTTCACTGACGAAACACGCTGAGATACTCCTGTTCAAGAAATGAAATTAAAATAGCCAGTAATACGAGTATAATATACGGTATAATTTTCAGTTTTTACAGGAACAAAGGCGGATCACATGGTGGGCCAGATGTTGCTAATGGGTAATAGTTTAGGCTTCCCTGATTTAGAATATGAGTCTGGTCTTGTTACGAATTGAAGGTTATAGTGACTCTATACCAGTATTTCTGAAGCACCGGGCCGCGACTCTGTGCCGGGCCATGGCATCAATTATACCGGGCCGCGAATATTCTCCTGGAATTTGTTATTTTACTTTTCTAAACATTTTTCACAAATGCATATTTCTATAGGCTAATGAAATATTCTCAGGAGAACTATTTTCGTGATTGTGTCGAAAATGCAGATCTAAAGCGTCTCTAAACTCTGATTTATAAAATCAAACTAAATTACATCTGTGTAGCAAATATCAGTGACCAAGCCACTTATTCTTTAATGATCGGGAATTTTGTAGACTTAGCAATCTTTCAACAATCGGGAAAGGGAATATCGCTTTTAAGATCGGTCATAAAAATTGTCTGCAAGCCGATTACAACGATAGGTGGCAAATCCTCTGTTCTCAAACTGAAAGATATAACATCTATGTTGCAAATGTCAGTGACCAATTAGCTGGGAAATATAAGATGGGGCAAAAATATCTCACCATTTTCAACTGCACATAAAATGGAAAATAATGAAGTCAAATATCAAATAGTAATATAAATTTATTCCTTATGGTATGCCATTTTATCCTTCATTTCAGTTCCGCAATTCAGTTGTTTCCTGCATGCATATTAATTCATTGTTATCGTGCGAATGTGACTCAAGCAATATTTGTGCTATCTTTAGCGTTCAGACAAACAAATCCAGTAATTGTGCTTTCCGCATAGTTTAGTAAACATGGAACGGTGGACTGCACAACATCGTGCATACATTGTGGAACATTATTTTAAAACTGGCGAGTCTGTTGTAATAACACAGCGTGCTTTCCGAACACACTTTCAAATTCCACGTCAAGGTCGTGTTCCTAGCCACAAGACCATAAAATTGTGGATTGCGTCACTTCGGAATAAGACTTTATTACTAAAACAGAAACCACCAGGGCGACCAAGATCAGTGTGATCTCCACAAAACATGGCAATTATTGTGCGTCAAGCATTCGTAAGGAGCCCACAACGTCCGGCGAGAAAACATGCAGCAGCTTTGCAATTAAGTAATCGTAGCCTTAGGAGAATTTTGCAAAAAGATCTTAACTTTCATCCATACAAAATTATAATGGTCCACGAACTTAAAGATTGTGATATGGGAAATCGTCTGAGATTTGCTGAACAGTTTCTTGAAATCCTGTCCAACAATATTGTTCTGTTAATGTCAGACGAAGTACATTTTCATTTGGTCAGAAGTGTAAATAAAAAAACTTCCGGTACTGGCCAGAGGAAAATCCGAGAGAGATCAACATGCGACCGCTTCATAGTGAACGCGTCACTGTCTGGTGTAGTGTCGCACAGATCGGGTTTATTGGCCCATGCTTTTTTGAAAGTGAAAATGTAAGTGTGGTGACAGTGAATTGTGCTCGATATGTTGAGAAGATATAGAATTTTCTGTCTTCAGAACTTCAACATAATGGAATTCAGCACCAATGATGTGTATGGTTTCAGAAGGATGGGGCAACAGCACATATAGCTAGACCATCCAAGGCGGTGGTGCATGACTTGTTTCCTGGTCATGTTGTGTCGAGAGGTGGTAATGTTCCGTGGCCTGCCCGCTCTCCAGACCTGTCTGTATGTAATTACTTTCTTTGGGGTTATCTCAAACCGAAAGTGTTTTCTCACAAGCCACGCAACATTCAGAAACTGAAGGAAATCATCCGAAGGGAAATTCCAGCTGTGCCACTAAATATGGTGCAACGTGCGTGTGAAAACTTGCATAGACGCTTGAAAGAGTGTGTACAAAATGAAGGAAGTTATCTCCGTGGTGTGATATTCAAAATATAAGTACAGTGACAAAATGGCATTACACGAGAAGTATTACTACAGCACTTTCACATATATATCACTAAACCTCTTGAAGTTACAAACTTTTCAAAATGGAGAGGTATTTCTGCCCCACCTTGTAAAAACAAAATTGTTCCACTTAAATTGAAGATTAAGGCAGTCTGTATCAGTTCTTGATACTGAACAGTCATAGTGAATACTGTCTCTTCGCAAGTTCGCATTGCAGTGTATAAGTGCTTGTTTCAAAACCCGAGTGTCGTGATTTTTAAAAGTAATAGGTATACTGATTTAAATATTAATATGAATAAAAGACAAGGGACTCTACTTAGTTTTCGTTTTTGGTATTAAGAAATGTCGTACTGAAGGTATTTGTGACGCAACACTTATGATGCATCCACCTCAAGTCCACAGAGCGATCTCCAGGATAAGCAAAGGGAGAGAAAAACTACCAACACACAGAAGTAAAGTCTGCATTCACTCAGAAGTACATGGACTACTTAAAACTTTGTTTCCTACAATGACCTGACTTTGACCAATTGCCACAAACTCAATGTGTCATTTGTGCTACACAAAGAGACAGCACAGTTTATGAAGAAACCTCTTCAATTTCTTCAATTATTATTATCAGACAAAGGACTGGAAAGTACTTTTAAATCTATAAGTAATCGAAGAATGAAAAATGAATATTCAGATTTACATGAAATAGTAATCAGATTTTTTCTTTGTTTTTTAAACCACATATATTTGTGAAACTCTATTTTCAGCTATGATATACTTAAAACGAAACAGAGGAACAACCTGTAACTTTCTGATTGTTTCCGTTTTGCTATCACTTCAGTTCATCCCATAATAAGAAGACCTGAATTGCAGAACATCCCAAGTCCATAGAACTATTTTTTTTCAGTAGAGGCAAAAAACTTCATAACTATAGAAGTTTTTGTTTCACTGAAGTCATTTTTGGTCAGCGTGTGTCATGCTCCTATTTACACTCCCTAAAAATTTTAACAACCTACAGTGCCTGATTTAGGAGGAAATTATTAATATATAGCCATGGACTTGGGATGTTTTTCAATTCATGGCAAAACAATGGGTTATGGAAGAAAAAATCACTTTATTTAAGATATTATTTAGACATTGTAACACAAATGATGGTAATAACACGAGAAAATAACAAATCACATTATTTGCAAGTAGGAAAATTAAATTATCAGCTGTTCCCTTATTGGAAAAATTTCAGTGAGCTGCTTCTTCTTCTCCGGAGTCCATCAATATTATTTCAGGTTGAGAAAATCCTGTGAGATAAATATAATGCTACACGTGCTGGTGATAAATGCTTCACTAAACGTTTTAGATTTTCCAGCTTTTCTGACTTTATAGGCATACAAGGTGAGGTTGCTAAAAGTAACATGTTGGAAAGGATTTTTCATCAAGGAATATATCACAAAATCTGTTCCTCTCATATTTTTTGTAACTGCGACTTTCCCTGGAAACTTGTTTGAGTACTTAAATATTCTGTACTTTGAAACAGACCTCTGCACTTCGCTGACATTTTATAATATTGTCTCAAGTGTTGTTTGTGTTCTTGAAAGTCTCCACATTGAAATTTGCCTTATACTTCACAATATCTTCCCATTCTCTCGGAGTTTCTACTTTTTCTTTCTTCCTTTTGATTTTTGCTATTCTTGCAAAGTTTGTGTCACATGGAAGAAAACTGTGACCTTTTATAGGGAAGTAGTGAGTGATGCACTTGAATCGTTCAGAAGCAACCAAAGTTGTAAATATTGAACCACTGTCATATTTTTGTTCTGATTAATGCAACCATCGGGGAACAAGTACAGAGAGTCAACTTCTGCAGACAGTACATTTGTAATATATTTGTTTTAACACGAAACAACTTCGTTAACACCCTTGTGTCCCTGAGATTCATTCCACATGAACATTGTGGTTTTTGTTGATTTTTCACTGCGAATACACAAGTTGAATTGCCACAGCTGACAGAGGTAGAATATCTCGTTCACAGGCAGTAAGGGTATGGGAAGTTCCGTTGGAAGTGAAAATATAGGACACCAATGTTATTCCTTTCTTTGGCAAGATTTGAGAACTTTTCCTTGTTGTCGTAGAATATTGCTAGCTTTTGTGTCATCTGCCTCTTGAAGCCATCATTTGTGCAGAATTTCACTTGTTTCCTAACTCAGCATGTATAACAGGTATTATACACGTCCGTAGCAGGACACCCGAAAGCATAGTTGAAGTTGTAAGTATAGTATTTTGTGGAACCAACGACATTTCAATTCTGCATTTACTTTTTCAGGAGTTGTACCACTTTTGATTTTGAGTAACTTTCTGGGTAATGCTTCTCCAGATAGAGGGTGTAGGTTATCATAATACTTAGTTCTGATGACAGATATCTCCTTTTACTTTTATTCGTTCCATAATGGCTCACATTATAAAGGAAAGGATTGTATGTGATCACCTACCTGTTACAAATAAGAAAATAAAACTTACCACATTTACGACTACACTAAATATATATTTAGTGAAATTTTTAAAATTAAAAAGTCGGAAGAAAACCTATTAAACACACAATACCTAACTTAAGGTCTGAGCAGATTGACTATGGGGTCTGTTATTATAGAGATCTCTTTTACAAGTAGGAGATTCCCCCATTGCAGTTATCATTGCGAGGCATTTTACTCTCCCTTCCCCGATGCCATGAAGTCTGCAAGCTGCCATATCCGGCATATAAGATTATTAGTTGTTCCTACGGATACCTAAAAATACATAATAATATAAGTACAGTTTCATCGAAAAAAACTGTAGTCTAACAGGGACGAATTGAACACTGAATATTTTATGAAAGAGTTCATAAAATCGATGACAATATTTCGTTGTAACTACGATTGGTTATTTGTTTAATGTGGTATATATCATATTAAAAAAGTATTTGAATATTTCAACTTATTTTTAATTTAATAGTGAAGTTACTTTGGGAACATTCTTCTGTTTGTGTCTTCGGCAGGAAACAACACTTGGTGACATCAGTCCACAAAGATGAACGTTTTGCTTATTTTTGTCAGCCAAAACATTAAAATTACTTAGAATAGATGCCTTTTCTGTTTCATTAAACATATCACAACATTTTCTTCTGCATATGCAGCTAGGGCCTGACATTCTAGCTGGATGTATTTTCCCTGTGCTTGTTGTATATTCTTCTCCTGCATTGCGTTTCCGTTTTGCTAAATTTCTTTTCCATTCCTCACACACCTTACGTTTTTTTCCCACGTATTTTTCAATCACTATCTCTTGAAACTTCCTCCATTTTAAATAGTAAAATAGTCCACAGTCCACACCTGTGGAGTAATGGTTAGCGCGTCTGGCTGGGAAACTAAGTGGCCCGGGTTCGAATCCCGGTAGGGACAAGTTACCTGGTTGAGATTTTTTCCGGGGTTTTACCTCAACCTACTTTGAACAAATGCTGGATAACTTTCGGTGCTGGACCCCAGACTCATTTCACCGGCATTATCGACTTCATCTCATTCTTACTCTAAATAACCTAAAATGTTGATACATCGTCGTTAAATAATCTACTTAAAAATAGTAAAATATCAACTCTCACAAATTGTAATGTTCTCACAGCAAAGGTCGAAAGGAAACTGGCTGAAATAAATAAACATTTCACTGCATGGAAAAACTGACCAAGTCCATGGACTTGGGAAGTTATTCCATTCATTAAGAATTATATTGTGTCATTATATATGGTAAGAGTTGGACTTCGGCGGCAATATAGTGCAAGGAGGTAGCCATAGATATGTACATTCATTTTAACAACAAAAAGTGAAAATCGAAAAAAGTGGACTTGGGATGTTCTGCAATTCAGGTCTTCGAAGCTAGTGGACAGAAAGCAGCAACAAAAGGCTCACTAGTCTCGCTAAAACCTTAAAATTTTCAGATGTAACAAAAGTAAAATAAGCTAAATACCTAATAAGGTTCTCTTTTTTCAGTAACTTATAATTATTTATGTGTTGGTGTGCTGTGTTTTTAATTCATAATATTATTAGCTGAAAGTTAGGATTTATACAGTACAGTAGTTAGATTAATCTTGCTCAGGATAGGGACCAATGGCGGACTTATGTGAGGGCGGCAATGAACCTCCGGGTTCCTTAAAAGCCAGTAAGTAAGTAAGTAGTTACATTACCGGTCGTTCTGTATGATTGTGAAACTTGGACTCTCACTTTGAGAGAGGAACATAGGCTAATGGTGTTTGAGAATAAGGTGCTTAGGAAAATATTTCGGGTTAAAAGGGATGAAGTTACAGGAGAATGAAGAAAGTTACACAACGCAGAACTGCATGCACTGTATTATTCACCTAATTAGGAATATTAAATTGAGACGTTTGAGATGGGCAGGGCATGTAGCACGTATGGACGAATCCAGAAATATATGCAGAGTGATAGTTGGGAGGTCAGAGGGAAAAATACCTTTGGGGAAGCCTAGACATAGATGAGAAGATAATATTAAAAAGGATTTGAGGGGGGTGAGATATGATGGTAGAGACTGGTTTAATCTGGTTCAGGATAGGACCGATGGCGGACTTACGTGAGAGCGTCAATAAACCTCCGAGTTCTCTAAAAGCCATTGTGTGAGTAGGTAATTGGTGTGGAATGAGTGTTTGGAATTTAGAGATTCATACATTTTTATACATAAAATGATATATACTGATTAGCCATGTGTATGTGTGATAAGTGTTTCGCCGACATGTTGAGATCCTTCTGCCGTTTCTCTTGCTCAGCTGACTTCTGTGTGAATTACAGTACGTAATCCCTTTTCTCATTACCATTTTCTCATTCCAATATAATTACAATCAATTTAATAATACAGTGATAAATGTTATAGATTTCTGGTGGCCAGAAAAGGATAATGTGTCAATGAAAATTAGCATAAATGAATTCATGGTATGGACTTGAGGAAATTAGGCCACAACATGCTACAAAATTGATTGATAATTAATTAAATTATTTGTAAATATGTCATGCCGTTTCTATAGTGTACTAATACTCTTTAAGTCTTAAAATTACGCCATACTTAATTATTAATATTTATATTAGTTAATGTGTGGACTTAAAAAAAATTTCAAAGTATTATAAGTAAATCTGTCTTTTATAAAAATAATTTACCGGACCGCGGCCTCTCAAAGGTTGAGAACCACTGCTCTAGCGATAGGTAAAGTTACTTATTTATTATGTATTATACTGTATTATACTCGTATCTGTCTGGAAAATCGCAAAAACTATAACGAAGTTAACAAATTAAAATGTTCACATATGTTTTCTAATTATTCACTATGGATACATATATTCAAAATCCATGAACATTTTAATTTTTTAAGTCTGTTATGATTTTTTTTTTTTTGCGATTTTCCAACACTTTGTTATTTTGGACGTGTCCCCTTTTGCAAATCGAAGACAGATAGGCTATAAGGTAAAAATAGGAACAGTGCAAGCTACATTGATTGTATAATCATCAAGAAATTGGCGTAGGCCATTAATAAGTAAAGGCCATAGCAATGAAACGAAGGAGCTTAGTGAAAGCCAATTTCTGGATCATTTATAATCAATGCAACTTGCGTTGTCTAAGCTCTTGTATTATAAAATCGGAACTCTAGAGCTAGGTAAATTGCTGCGCCATCCATTGTGTGGTTTCAGAAACAGAATCTATACGGAGGCATTTCACAGTGTTTTCCTATTCCGCTAGATGGCACCTTAGTCAGATATCTCCTTTAAGGAGCGAAATGGAAACCATTTTAAGTCTAAATTAATACAAAGATTTAATCAATAGCCATTTGACATAAAGTAATAAAATTAATATAAACACACATTATCGAAATGTTGCACTCCAACTATTCAAACTTTTCGTATTTTTTTACTCTTTCTAAGGAATTGCTCACAGCTACGAATTTGATATTTAAAACAAATGGAAACAATACATAGACCTATTGTAATAAACCAAGATCTTGTATGAATGAATAATTTATTAATAGAGCAATCCACATTATGCTTTATTTTTCAACAATTATGCATGATCTTTTTTCAAATTATATTTTATTTTAAATTTATTTTAACATAAATAATACATATGATAATAATATCTTTTATACCGTAAACTTTAATAAAATACTGTTTATGTCTACCACCAAACCGATTTTTTTTGTCACTAATGTTAATTTGCAGGATAGGTATTAAGTTTATAAAAAATACACTGTAAGCAATCTAGTCATGAAATTAATGAAAATCTAGTCATCCTTGTCACTGTCACTCGCACTCTCCAGATGAACAACACTCTCTTGAAGTTGATTTTGATTAATTGCAAGTTGTAAGTGAGACTGTAAATTTTCTTCTGTCAGACATGACCGTTAGAGTTCAAAATCCAATAATTGAGAGTAGAAAAGCTTCTCTCAATTGAGGCAGATGATAGAGGAACCATAATTGCCTTCATTGCCATTTCACTTAGGATAGGCATCTTGTTGATATGTTTCTGCCAGAAGGATAAGGCAGAAGTTGAAGACAAATTTTCTCCATATACCATTCCTGCATATGTTGATATTTCTTCCACTGGAACATGGCAGAGAAACGTTTCAGTTCACCTGAAGTAAAAACTGAAGAAATTTTCTCAGGAACAGCTAATGTTGGATCTAAATTCTGGACTTCCTTCCATAAATTTAGAGCAGGTTGATGCCAATTTTTTACACGTTGCACCTGAACTTTGAACCATCTGAAGAATTGTGATAGAAGAAGCCAAATCTTTGTTGCATCTTGATTATATGATTCCAAAACTGTACTTGATTGTAAAATACATTAGAAATTTTAGCTATAGCTCTGAGTTGAAGTACAAGTTCTTTATTTTCAACCAGTCGCTGTTTGTTACAGCAGCACTGCCTTCACCATCTTCCAAATTAGTCCAATGTTTGACTGCATTGAAATTGATGCAATGATATTTTCCTGCCTTCAGCCATGTCCCCTAGCGAGTTATTACAGGACCTGGAGGTGGAACAAATGTTCCTGCTTCTTTTAGGCAGTCCAGCAATCTTTCCCTTCTGGCTGGAGTTTTCGCTAAAGCAGCAATTAATTCATCAGCAACTTTTAGTGAAAATCTCATCTCTTCAGCACAGATATGCAATATGTGATCCAACATGTAGAATGTAAAAGCTGCGGTGCAACTCCAGCCAGTCGCTTACCAGCAGAAAGCATATATGTTGCACTGTCTGATATTAAAACAATAAAATTGCTTCTGTGAATACAAATAAGTTCTAGTGTATCAAGTTTTAAATTTACTATAACATTCAACAATTTTGGTTTCACAAGACGGGGTTTTTCATTCATAACACTCAGTGGAGCAACAAGAATATTCACCACTTTACGATTCTTTACATCTGTTGTTTCATCAACCACTAGATGGAGAGAATTTCCCTCACATTTTGACTTAGTTTCCTGAAAGTTGTCTTCAGCACACATTACAAGATACCTTCTTAGAGTGGTTTTACTAGGAGCTGGCTGCATATATGTAGCTGTTGCTATCCACTGACGAAATCGTTGGTTACGAAAGACATGCATTGGAATACCAGCAGAAGTGAATGCTTTCACAAGATCTTTCATATTATCCTTGGATTTTTCCATACGCTGCCATACTTGAGGTATCGTACTGCTAGGACTACCTGAAGTTGAACCTGTCCATCACGCTGTTTCCGAGATCTATGCTTAAAACGTTCCACATGTTTCTGCACAATGGATTTTTTAATTCTAAATTAATACACTCTGAACATAAGATACACAAAAGTTTCCCCTTTTCAGCCACAAAAATTGTCTGTAGGAAACTGGCGAACCCTTTTTATCGCAGTTACAGATGTTTTCGGCATGCTGGTATCAAATAGATGTGAACCCTTCTGATTCAGAGTGCGAACTGGTCATAAAACCGATAAACTTACTCTGTAACGTTATTTTAATTGTCCTGTTCCTCACAGAACTACAATATAACTATAGTTAAGAATTTAAAATATAAATGTAATTCTTAAGTTTGGAATTTCCATTGTTAAAAAACTAGCTTCTCGTTGTCAATGTGAGTATTTTTAATATTAATTGTTGGTCACAATTGTTATAAATAGTGCATTTAAGCAGGCAGTTTATTTTCCAAGAATTATGCTCTATTTTAAATCTTAGCTTTTATGCGTCATTTTTTTTAAATTTATGCTTTATTGTGCTTCTAACCTTTGTTTCATCGAGAAGGTTTGAAAACCAAAGTCATGTTTGGGATAGCAACCATATGTCTAAAGTGCTGTTATGCTTTTTATGCTTTTGGGTTGCACTATTTAAAGTTACGATAGTCACATGTCCTGTAAAGTTAACACTTGTTTCTAATCTATTATTATGCGTAAATTCGAAATATAATAGACTGTTTATTGTTTCACTGCTAAGGGAAAGTAAAGTTATATGGGATAACATACCGTGTATTGATAATGCTGTCTCTAAATTTAACGCAATAAAAATTCAGTTTATAATAATCCATTTATTGTAAATATTATATTTTGGAATTAAATACGTAAAAATATTGAAAGTCTGATGAACGGATTAGAAATTAATCCCAAACTCATTGAACGACAATTATCCAGTAATTCCTGAATTGAACAGAATATAATATAATATAATATAATATAATATAATATAATATAATATAATATAATATAATATAATATAATATAATATAATATAATATAATAATAATAATAATAATAATAATAATAATAATAATTATTATTTATTTATTTAATCTGGCACAGCTAAGGCCAGTAGGCCTTCTCTTCCGCCCAGCCAGACTCTAATTGTAATTAAATACATTTGCTTACATAGTTATTACATTAATATCTAGATCATAAAACAACATGAAAGTAAATAATGAAAATTGGATAACTAATGTTAGTGTGACAATAATAAACATTGGTAAGAAATAATTGAATAATAATAATAATAATAATAATAATAATAATAATAATAATAATAATAATGAGATAATTTAGATATTTATCTGTGATATATATAACCATTAAACATTGAGAAACCTGAAACAGCTATTATTGTTAACAAGAATTGTTAGAAAAATATCTCGTTAGCCTATTCTTAAATTGGTTTGATGTCTGACAGTCCCTGACATTACTCGGTAGGGAATTACAAAGTCGAGGAACAGCCACAGTGAAAGAAGATGAATATGAGGATGTTCGGTGGGAGGGAATGGATAATATTGAGGAGTGTTGTGATCGTGTGTCTAGATTATGATGGGTGGATAAATTTTGAAAACGAGACGCAAGATATACAGGAGTGGAGAAATGCAATATGTGAAAGAGAAGGGAAAGACAGTGGATTTTCCTACGATCTTCTAGACGGAGCCAGGACAACATTTCGAAGGATGGTGTTACGTGATCAGCCCGGCGAATATTGCAGACGAAACGGACGCAATATAATATAATATAATATAATATAATATAATATAATATAATATAATATAATATAATATAATATAATATAATATAATATAATATAATATAATATAATATAATATAATATAATATAATTATTGCTGTTATATTTAATCGATTAACCATTTGAACTTAATCGATTAATCGAGTTTTGATCGATTTGAAAAAATGTTTAATATACTGTAATACACAATTGTTGTTAAAGTTAACTTGTGCTTGGTGATAAGCGTAAGTATTAAATGTTGTATATCTGTATATATTGTATCGTTATATTACAAAACAGCTATTTTAATTACAGTGCAACTCCACAAATAGACACAGCAATGGTCCGTGTGCGAGACGAGGTACGAACTCTGTCTTTCTACGGAGTACTGCGGACAATGGTAAACATAAGGGCTGTACAATCTTTTTTATGGCGTGCGGACCGAAACATAAATACATACATAATTTTACATAATATATTGTAGCATATGAGTAGAGCAACAAGTTAATATTACTAAATTCAATATTTTGAAATTAAAGGAAGAGGAAACTAAGCAAAATTTTCAGGTCGAAATTTCGAATAGATTTGCCACTTTAGAAAGTTCCGACGAAGTTGAGAAAGAATTAGATGTTAACAGCGTGTGGGAAAATATCAGAGATAGTATCAAAATTGCAGCTGAGCAGAGCATAGGTTATTATGGTAACTTTCGAGGAATATCACTTTTGTTGATGTCGTACAAAATTTTGTCCAATATTCTTTTGAGAAGATTAGCTCCGTACGTAGATAAATTATTGGGGATCATCAGTGCGGTTTTAGGGGTAATAGATCGACTATTGATCAGATTTTTTGTATTCGACAGATAATGGAGAAAAAATGGGAGTATAAGGGTACAGTACATCGGTTATTCATAGATTTCAAAAAGGCATATGACTCTGTTAAGAGGGAAGTATTATATGATATTCTTATTGAATTTGGTATTCCCAAGAAACTAGTTCGATTAATTAAAATGTGTCTCAGTGAAACATACAGCAGAGTCCGTATAGGTCAGTTTCTATCTGATGCTTTTCCAATTCACTGCGAGCTAAAGCAGGGAGATGCACTATCACCTTTACTTTTTAACTTCGCTTTAGAATATGCCATTAGGAAAGTTCAGGATAACAGGCAGGATTTGGAATTGAACGGGTTACATCAGCTTCTTGTCTATGCGGATGACGTGAATATGGTAGGGGAAAATCCACAAACGATAAGGGAAAACACGGGAATTTTACTGGAAGCAAGAAAAGCGATCGGTTTGGAAGTAAATCCCGAAAAGACAAAGTATATGATTATGTCTCGTGACGAGAATATTGTACGAAATGGAAATATAAAAATTAGAGATTTATCCTACGAAGGGGTGGAAAAATTCAAATATCTTGGAGCAACAGTAACAAATATAAATGACACTCGGGAGGAAATTAAACGCAGAATAAATATAGGAAATGAGTGTTATTATTCGGTTGAGAAGCTTTTATCATCTAGTCTGCTGTCAAAACATCTGAAAGTTAGAATTTATGAAACAGTTATATTACAGGTTGTTTTGTATGGTTGTGAAACTTGGACTCTCACTCTGAGAGAGGAACATAGGTTAAGGGTGTTTGAGAATAAGGTGCTTAGGAAAATATTTGGGGCTAAGCGGGATGAAGTTACAGGAGAATGGAGAAAGTTACACAACGCAGAACTGCACGCATTGTATTCTTCACCTGACATAATTAGGAACATTAAATCCAGACGTTTGAGATGGGCAGGGTATGTAGCACGTATGGGCGAATCCAGAAATGCATATAGAGTGTTAATTGGGAGACCGGAGGGAAAAAGACCTTTAGGGAGGCCGAGACGTAGATGGGAGGATAATATTAAAATGGATTTGAGGGAGGTGGGATATGATGATAGAGACTGGATTAATCTTGCACAGGATAGGGACCGATGGCGGGCTTATGTGAGGGCGGCAATGAACCTTCGGGTTCCTTAAAAGCCATTTGTACTTATATTGTAGCATATCGTCGTTGTTCCTGCAATAATATACAATTTTTCAGTAGGAGGAAAAACACGTTTATTCATCCTATTGCAGCCGTATATAGGGGATTGTAAATTCTTACGTTTTCGAAAGAAATAAATATAATTTTATATATAGGAGATTTATTATTTGTTGTATCACTATTTAAGTTATTTAATAGAGCGAAAATCTGAAAATCGATAAATATGTCACATAGGAGTTATTGCAGGAACGATGACGATATGCAAAATATATGACAAAAAAATCCGTGATTAAATATAATATATACGTGATACATCTGAAACATAAAACAAACTTGTAGAGGAAAGACTCTCTAAATGTATCTACATGCAAGGCTTTCATTTCAAAACTTCGCACTCTAAATAACTAGTTAATGAAATGGAATTCAATTAAAAAAAAAAAAACACGTACATTTAGATATTGAGGGGGAAGCTTAATTGCATTTTAGATTTCACCTCCCATCTTCAGCCACTCCCACTTTGAAATTTCAAATGGCACGCCTATATTTTTATACTTTAAATATGAAAAAGCATTCAATTGTTTATACACCACATCCATTTGTTTACGCATCTTTTGTTTGCTATCGCCGCCTGGCAACCTGGATTATTGTTATTATTGATTAGAGCTGAAGAGAATAAAGCTACAAAAACTTATTGAGCATCTCATGTAATAGTTGTGTTTGTGTATTAAATTATTTTAAAATGGTGTACAACCTTCAAGAGAGAACATAAATCATCCTTATTGATTAAATTTAGAAAATTACACAAAATAAGCTGTGTTTTCATCCTACAATCAACTGATAATAACAAAGCTTCTTATAATCACTACAGAATGCCTGATATTTAGATGAATTTTGTTTTATCCCATGCACTGTTGTGACCGAAATGTCACATTCTTCAGCGATGGCTCTGATTGATTCACCTTTTTAAAACCGTTCCAATATTTGTAACTTCTGCTTCAACATAAGTACACATTTTCTGTTCCCTGCCATATTACCAATGTGTACGAGTATCTGCACTCTACTGCACTAGTCCAACTGGTTAGCCCTGTGCAGCGCGGGGGAAGGTGCGTTGACTTACCTTGTATCGTGAAGTATACGAGAGTGAGAGTCTATTTGTGGAGTGTCTATTTATGGAGTTCCACTGTACTTATTAACATATTTATTATGAGGCTTATAATTTATTGTGTCAAATTCTCCCAGAATTTTTGAGACAAACATAAATAACAAAAAGTAGGAAGACTCTCCTACGTAATTAATACTGCTTCATCCATGATTTTAAATATGTGAATGCATTCACATCCTCCGAATTAAGTTCCGCTCTCGATTTAGTAACAATGTTTCCTGCATCACTAAACACGAAAAAACGTTTTTTCTGTCAAGCACTTCTCCACGATCGTTCAATTTAAATCCAAACGTTTCACCTAGTTTACCTCTCAAGTTCTCATATGACATAATTGAGTTTACACTTTTCACAAACCACAGAAACCTGATTTTTTTCTTTATCAAACTAAACAGACAACCTTCATATACAAACTCAGTACAGAAACTACAACTGCAAAAGTACAGCCGTTGAAACAGAAATACTGGCCCCTATTATAATCGAATTACCAGATTTTAGAAAGAGAAGAAGGTAGTTATGCTCTCATTTGCACACAATGGCTATTTTATAAGGGATGAGGGGGACGAATCCCAGATGTATTTCATATGCTAGGAAGATGAGGTAACAACAAGGTGGAAGTTTTCTTGGAAAACCATGAAACTTAATAAGGGTTTCGCGTTGTGTTTCATCTTTCAATAGAGGTAGACTAGGTCACTGTCCTCATACCTCCAACACTTTCTGAAGTGTTTGTGCAAAGATTTTCCCTACACTACTTGGTTTACACTTAGAAAATAACAGTACTGTTGTGCTTTTAAATAAGCAATTTCCGAGAGATGAATATTTTCGGAATTTTTAGTATGAGTTTGTAATAACAAAATAATAATTAATATTAACTACAACCGATTAATTTTAATCGACTCGATTATTCGATTAGATTAATCGATTGAATCCAACAATACTAAATATAATATAATATAATATAATATAATATAATATAATATAATATAATATAAGTTAATAGAATAGGATAGAACAGAACAGAATAGACTAGAATAGGACAGAATGGAATGGAATGAAATAAAATTAAATAGAGTAGAATAGACTAGAATAGAATGAAATGGAATAGAATATAATTGAATGGAACGAAATAAATTTGAATAGGGTAGAATAGACTAGAATAGAATGGAATGGAATAGAGTAGAATAGAATAGAATACAATACAATAGAATAGAATGTTTTATATCCTCTGACAGAGGCTATAAGGGCTTCTCTTTCACTCAACCAACCTTAATTCGATATGTGGAGAAATGTTAGGTCAATGGGACTGGAACAATCTAAGTCACAAATTGACAATACTATTTGTGTAGATGATCTAAACAGTTACTTCATATCCACCGCTACCCACACACTTGACGCCGGAACGAAACAACAGACTATTAATGAAATAATCTCTACACCCGCCCCAGCACGAGACAAGTTCTTCTTTTCCTACACAACACCTTCTGACGTAAAATCAGCACTAAAGCGCATCAAGTCAAAATCACAAGGAGTAGACAATGTAAATATAGAACTTCTGAACAAAATTATGGACATAATTCTTCCGACACTAACCCATTTATTCAATGCATCCATAATGACTTCGCATTATGCAGACATATGGAAAAAGGCTATTGTTCGTCCCCTTCCTAAAATTAAGCTACCTGTAACACCTAATGACTATAGACCAATTTGTATTCTTCCTGTTCTCTCAAAAGCTTTGGAACGAATTGTGCACAAACAACTGACAGAGTACCTCAATACTCACATTATTCTTGACCCTTACCAATCAGGCTTCAGAACGGGACACAGCACATCGACTGCACTACTTAAAGTGACTGAGGATATACGTGAAGCTTTAGACAAAGGACAGATCACAATACTAACACATTTAGACTACTCCAAAGCCTTCGACACTGTAGACGTTGACTTACTAATTGCAAAATTAAGAGCACTGCATTTTTATGATAATGCCTTAGCGTGGATGAATCTTATCTTCGTGAACGCCAACAGTGCGTGTCTATTAATAATTATTATTCCACTTGGCGTACCACGAAGACTCGCATACCAAAAGGCTCTGTCCTAGGACCTTTACTATTTTATATTTATATTAATGATATTTCTTCTAAACTGACATAGTGCCGACACCATATTTATGCTGACGACATACAAATCTATCTGCATACCAGACCTAACTACATAAATGACGCTATAACTAAAGTTAATGATGACTTGAATTCAATATTCACGGACTTAATTTAAATGCAAGTAAATCGCAGGCAATCTTAATAGAACATCAAAGATCAAAGTGTGACAAACAAAATTTGCCACCGATAATTGTAAATAATAATACTATTCAATACAGCTCGACTATGAAGAACCTTGGTATTTATATGGATTGTCACCTGGAATGGAATGAACAAGTGAATCACACTTCCAAAAAAATATTTTCTATTATTCACTCATTAAAGCGACTGAATTACTTTCTTCCCGATAAATTAAAATTAATCCTTGTACAAACACTCGTGATGCCACACTTTGACTACTGCGATATTATATTAGGTAACCTAAATGCAAATTTGAGCAGCAGGCTACAACGTGTGCATAATGCGTGCTTCCGTTATATTTGTAATATTCGTAAGTATGATCATGTTTCCCCGTCGTTCCAAACTCTGTCTTGGCTAAGGCTAAGCGATCGACGAGCCCTGCATGCTCTTGTTCTCTTATTTCAAATTCTGCGCATCGCTACCCCAATCTATTTGGCTTCTCGTTTTCAAAATTTATCTGTATATCATCAGCTAAGTACAAGATCTCATCATAACAATTTACTCATTATACCCTACCACAAGACATCTTTATATTCTTCATCTTATACAGTTTCAGTTGGTAGAAATTGGAACTCACTTCCGAGTGATGTAAGGGGTTGTTGGACAATAACTTCATTTAGGTCAAAATTACATAAATTCTTACTTAACAGATTAATTTCTGATTAATATTTGTTACTTATAATGAAACTAACATCTTTCCATTCTTATTATCATTAATTTCTCTAAATAGATTTACAAAACCTCTAATGGCAATTACATTAATATTCTCATTATAAAAATATATTTTAGATTTATATATATATATTTTTTTTCTCCCTGTAACATAGTCTTAGTAAGCTTATATTAAATTAATTTTCATCATTTTACTAGCTATCTCAAATCTTAAATTAATTATAATTGATTGAATTAAATTAGCTCATAAATTAAGTTACTACTTTACCCTATAGGTTTATCTAAATTTAAATAAATATGTAGTCTACTAGTCTTTAAAACTTAACTGAAGAATATTTTGGAGAACCTTTTAAGTGTAGTGTAAATATTTGTAATTTAAATATGTATTGTATTGATTAAGGCTGGTTGAGTGGAAGAGAAGGCCTTATGGCGAAAATAAAACATTATTATTATTATTATTATTATTATTATTATTATTATTATTATTATTAATCCATAAAACAGTGACATTATTTAAATTATGATTATTTACAATACACTAAAGATTTTACAGCAATATCCTTGAGTTAAATTTTAACGACTAGTATATGTTTACTTAATTTGAGATAAAGTAATAACTTAATTCATGAGCTGAGAAAATTCAATTCAATATATATGCAATATGTAAAGAATAATAATTAAGTTGAGATAGTTTGTTAGTTAATTGATGATAATTAGTTTAATAGCAGTTTACAGGATCTATGTTATAGGGAGCAAAATATGAATCTAAAGTAGATTGATATAATGCGAATAATATTCATGTAATAAGATTTTTTCATTAGAGGTTTTGCATTCTATTGAAAGAAATTCATGGTATGAAAAAATGGACAAATATTAGTTTCATTATAAGTAACAAGTAGTAATCAGTAATTAATCTCTTAAGCAAGAAGTTATGTAATTTTGACCTGAATGAAGTTACTGTCCAACAACCCCTTACTTCCCTCGGAAGTAGATTCCAATTTCTAGCAACTGAAACAGTATAGGATGAAGAATATAAAGATGTCTTGTGGTAGGGTGTAATGAGCAAACTGTTGTGATGAGCTCTGGTACTTAGCTGATGATATGCGGATAAATGTTTGAAAACGAAAAGCCAAGTAGATTGGTTACTTAATATAACACCGCAGTAGTCGATGTGTGTCATCACGATTGTTTGTACAAGGATTATTTGTAGTTTATCAGCGCTTTAATGAGTGAATAATATAAAATATATATTTTTTTGAAGTGTAATTCACTTGTTTATTCCATTACAGGTGACAATCCACATGAATTCCTAGATTCTTTAAAGTCGAGCTGTATGGAATAGTGTTATTATTCGCAATTATCGGTGGCAAATTTTGTTTGTCACACTTCGATCTTTGATGTTGTATTATGACAGCCTGCGACTTACTTGCATTTAATTTAAACAGTAGCCGGCAGTATACTGTCAATTTTCAGCTTGTAGAAAGTGGGAACAAAAATATTATTGTCAAAAGGGGAACAAATGTCCAATGTAGGCTATATTCTACTGGATACGGTCCTAGCTATTGGTCATAAATAATAATTTATTACATGTACCAGTTTCAGTATTTTTATTGTATTGGTTTTCTCTGAAACGGATTTCACTCGCCCGTCAGTTTACAATGTTCATCTGAGACTTATTTAAATCACTGGGCACTTTTGTCATACAATTTTTTTGTTTTCTAAATTACTTCTTAATAACTATGGAACTTTGTAATTATAAGGGTGGTTCAATGTAAGATTAATTAGGATGAAGTAAGGGTACCGAAATTCTGGCCTGATTCGGCCATTGACAACTAAATCGAGGAGCCTAAATGGTGTTGTGAAGCTACATTGATAGTTCGAAGAACTAAGATAGCACCTGCACATAAGTTCGAAATGTAAGGACAAAATATTCCATTCGTCGACAATCTAAGTAACCTACGAGTCACCCCAGACAATATACTTATCGGTACATCCAGACTGCATCGAGATTACTCATTATTAGCAACGAAAACAAAGCGATTTCTTAGGGGCTTATCAACTACCGCTAGCTCTACTTGGGAACTTACTCCAGACATTCTTAAATGATTACTATATCGAGCAGCTGAACGGCCACTATTTCTTTAGTGTCTATCGGCATTTCAGGACGTGCTACACAAGAAATATTCTCAATACAAATTCTTAAGAATTCAAGGAGAGTACGTATTGCTGATTCGTAAAGCGTATAGCATAATATCTATGGTTACAGCGCTGGTTATTGAAGGTTAAAAGCTATACTTCGTTCCATAATATTTGACAGGTGACGTAAATATTGCTGGCAGAGAGAGAGAGAGAGAGAGAGAGAGAGAGAGAGAGAGAGAGAGAGGGAGAAGAATAATTGCTATTGAACCAATGGCAGAGGTCTCATTCCACGGTCTGAAGCGTTATACCTCCGCTCAACTTCAAGACAAGCGTGGAATGAGACCTCTGTCATTGGTTGAATAGTAATTATACTTCTCTCCTCCTCCGGCAACAATGTTTACGTCTCTTGTCAGACATTATGGAATGAAGTATAGTTGACCTATTCAAAGCTGACTTGATATCGAATACAATCTTAAGGCAATCTTTCAAATCCTGACTTTATATTCACAGTTTCTTGCACTTTTGGCCGGACATACGAGATAACAACGACATAACGTTCATAACCTGAACTATACTGATAACCATACCCATGAAATTATATTTACTTATGGATCGAGAATTCACGACTCTGTAATATGTGCTCTTGTTGTATGCTATGATATCATCGACATGTATGCAAAATTATTTAATCTATCTTCTACTAAAACAGTATTCCGGCTTAATTGAATACAATTAAGGAATAAATGAATTGACACAACGGATATGATTCCAGTGCTCGAATTTTTAGCTAATCCCAGTCAGAAATCCATTGTAGATCCTCTCTCAGTGGAGATTCGAATTAATATCATAAGTGAACTTCATGTACGTTTAATTTGGATTCGTGAAACACGAAAATAAACGGTTCAACCAGCTAACAAATTTGATTGCCTCATCAAACTCTAGACTACATCAAAATGATAAGTCCTGTGTACTGTTTCAAAAGACACATAAAAGAGTATATAACCAGATACTGGAATTATAATTGGATTCTTAAAGCAAGAAAAGAGTTTTAGCAGAAGGGTTATACTTCCCTGCAATATGACATCGATAGGAATCTATATTAATACAACCAAACTTCTTTATAGAACCGATTTTATCAGGCAATAGTAAATGTGTACGAGCACGAGCTTCTGCTCTTTCGGGCTGCAGTGCCTAAGTAGTGTAAACCTTGTGTATTAAATAAATAAATTTAAATAAAAAAGAAGAAGAAATTTGGCAGGTTGAAAATTGCAGCACATACAAGTTCTATCTATGTATGTTGGAAGTTTCTACAAGCTATTAACATTTGTTATTTGAATGGCTTAAGTTTGAAAAGAAACATTTTGAATTAATTTATAGACTAAAGTTGAGTTATTATTATTATTATTATTATTATTATTATTATTATTATTATTATTATTATTAAATGGATATAGAGTGTTAGTTGGGAGGCCGGAGGGAAAAATACCTTTGGGGAGGCCGACACGTAGATGGGAGGATAATATTAAAATGGATTTGAAGGAGGTAGGATATGATGATAGAGACTGGATTAATCTTCCACAGGATAGAAACCGATGGCGGACTTATGTAAGAACGGCAATAAACCTACGGATTCCTTAAAAGCCATTTGTAAATAAGTAAGTTGTAATTATTATTATTATTATTATTATTATTATTATTATTATTATTATTATTATTATTATTATTAAATTTTATTGTATTATTTCAGTAAACGTATTGTAATAATGCATAATATGTTAGGATTTCAGTATATATGAAAAAAAAAAACGATTTCAGTAAATTATATGAGAGATAGTGGAATTATAAAGTGTGAAATACAACCTTAAATATGGACTTATAAAACTAGTTCAGGAACATAAGTGTAAGAAGGTTAACTGTGGATAGTGAAAGATAAATTCGCATTTATTTAGCCAATTACCAATTACACTAACTTGAATAGAAAATCAGAAAATTCTTAACAGAGACATACCGAATTAAATATGCACTTATTCACCCAATTGCCATTACTTTAAATCTGTCGTCGATTTGCAAAAGGGGAAAAGTCCACAAAAAATTATTTTTAGGTTTTTATGCCATCTTGTTTATCTCGAAGATAGGTTATGGATAGTAGTCTATATGTAAAGTTGCAGAAGGTATCAGATCCACTTCTAAAAATATGTTTCAATTGATCACACTTTTGCAAAACGGTTTGGTTTGCAAATTGTTTTGGTTATGTTGAGCAAATGGCTTACGACCAATGCTACCGCAAGTATTAAAGTAGTTGAATGTTTGTATCCAGTAGTTGGGCATTCATATTTGCCACCTGGTAGGGTTTTCGGTCGGCTGGAGAAGATTAGAAGTATGTCTATTATTGTTGTTCGAGATGAGTACTTGGAAAATATACAGAACTGAAGGCACTGTTATCAGTGTCTCGTCTGAAGGAAAGTGTCTCTGTCAAATCAGTTATCAAATCTCCAGCTTCATATAATTGTAAATTTTTTCTCTGTAAGAGGTTGAAACTGGCTAGAAAAACTGGTGTTATACTCGTCCAAGGAGAATTAAATTGCACAGAGCTTGGTGTTTCCAAATCCTTGTTGAAGTGTGGAATGTCATTTAATTCTATTAGGCAAACTAGAGTACTGGAGTAGCTGTCTAAAGTGATAAAATTAAAGATGTTGCAGATTTACTATCTCCACACTTTACTGAAAACTGGGCTACACTGCCTAATCTCCAATATTATGAAGTAGTAGTGGAAGGCCCACAAAACAATGCGATAGATAATCCAGACTCTGATTTTGATGAAATTAATTAAGAAAATACTAGCAGCTTTGTTTAAAGTCAGTTTCTTTAGTAATGTATGTTTTATTATTGTCTTACGGTATCTAATTGTTTCATTTTTATTTTCCCATACTTCCTGTATGATAAAGAATAATTTAATTCCTTTTTCTATTGTAATCAAACAGACTTTCAAAATTTTAGTGAGAGACTAATATAGAATGTTTGTAGATTTTTTACTGTTACAAATGTCTCATTGTACTGAGGTTTACCTCTTTCTTTAAAAAAAGATATTAATGTACATTTAATTTAATTAACATAATAAAGCATTATAACTATTTTCTGAGTTTGATCGTAACACTCTCTGCACAAATAAAAGTACAGAAATGTTGCAAAAAGGAACAAGTTCATGATAAGTTACATAAGGGGACAACACCAATATTATTTTCAAATGTTAGAGGAAAGTACAAATCCAGGATCATTGAAATTGTGGATCCTGAATGTATGTATCCATAATAATCTAATTATAAAAAATAGGAACATTTTAATTTTTGAAGTCAGTTACAGTTTTTTGCAATTTCTCAATACTTTATTATTTTTGAAGTGTTCCCATTTGCAAATCGACGACATAAATATAAAATTGGTTAACTATTTGCATTCCAATAGAAGTTTTAATTCGTCATAACATCAAATTACAGTAACTTAAATAATTTAAGAATGGAAAAGTATTAACAATGACTTAGGCGTACCAGATGAACATGGACTTATTCGCACAATTTTATTACCATAACATGATTATGTAAAATTGGTTGACTGTTTAGGCTTACATTCCAGTACAAGTTGGACTTGTTCTTATAAACTCAATTACAATAGCTTACATATTAGGTTTGAAGGAAATATAAACAGTGCAATACAGGATTGTATACATGCTTATGAAATTTATGACCGTAATTAGAAGTAAGATATAAAAGAGATAAGTCTAAATATTAGAGTACAGGTCTGTGTATGTTTTAATAGAGCAATTACGGTAACTCAAATATGTGGCGAAAGAACAAAATCATTGTAATATGTTTATGCAAAACGTAACTTTCACCTAATTTAAATATAAGATGCAGGAACTATAAATACTGAAACACTTGAAGATAAAAGATTTAAACTCTAAATAGTAATATTTCTCCTGAAATAATAAATTTAATAGTGGATGACACGTATTGTTGCAAATTATGTAAGTGCGCCTTCAATATGTAGGACTACTGCTTAAACTCTAATATTGAGTATTCAGAATTCAAAATTTGAATTGCTTGGAGATCTTGGCTAGACAGTCAATGATATATATTCTGCTACAGGGTTGATGGCGGGAGGTAACAGACCAGTAGTGAGTGATCTCATAGTCAGAGTGCACGGCGGCTCACAGCAGAAATTCTCAAGAAAATCGAGCCTTTCTGGGAGGGGTACATTACGACCCTTTCCAATGCCAAGTACAATAATTAAGTGAAAATAAAAGAATCCTACAATAAACTAGGTTTCGTTAATTCGAAGAAAGGCATCTTCTGTGTATTTAATAAGATTGGTAAAGCTCGAATGGAATTAATTCCTATCATCTCGTGGGGTGCGGCGACTTGTGACGGGGGGTATATTTGCTTGCTTTTTCCACTCTGGAATTAATCCCATCCCAGCTTTGTCAGTCTTATTAGGTACACACAAGATGTCTTTCTTGGAAATAACGAAAACCGGTTTTTTCAGACTCCTTTGATTTTCACGTAACTCTACTTGGCATAGGAAAGAGTTATGTACCCTCCCAAAGAGACTCGATTTTCTTGGGCATTGCTACTGTGATACACAGTGCACTCTGATTATGAAATCATCCACTAATGGTCTGTCACCTCTCGCCGCAATTCATATGTCGGTGTGATCCCTGACACACATGACGTCATTTAAATTCGTTATCAGAGATCGGAAACAACCCTCTGTAAATTATTTTCATAACGTTTGAAATACGCTTCGAATTTTCCATATCTTGATACAAATTAGATACCAACATAATAAGGGCTAAATATAGTACAGTTTAATCTATTGTACACTGTAGAGTTATTATGTGGTAGAACCGTTGATACTTGATTTCCACTGGTCATTCCCTGCTGGATAATTTCATTCTTCAGTTCCTTCTTAACACAAGAAACAGGATACTTTGAATGTTCGTAGATATCATTTGTTGTAACTGAGATTTTCGACGATTCTAGTATGCTCACATAATATCCAGCTCATATATTCTTAATCTTAGAGGAAAGTTTAAGTTGAATCTGTCATTTATTTATAGTCTTCAGTGCTGCTTCGTAATTACAGCCCATACTAGCTAAACTCTCCGTTTCAGTGCACCACTCCAATTTTTTTTATTGCAAAAACTTCAGCTTGGAACACTGTTCATTTAGGGGAAAAGTAAATAAATAAATAATGAATGAATAAATAAACAAACAACTAAATACTTTTATATATTTCTTAGCTGCTGTGAGGCCATTTTAAAGCTCTGGTGCACGGAATTAATAAATGATTATAAACTTTGATTGAAATTTACCGTAATTTTAATTTCGTGCTTTATTCTCATACAAAAGTTATATATGTTCAGAACTATTAATGCTACAAGCGGATATTTGGTACATAGATTCAGTAGATTATTAAGAAATTTCCTTTGGGATAGAAATTTCAGCCACCGGCGTAGCTCAGTCGGCTAAGGCGCTTGCCTGCCGATCCGGAATTGCGCTCGGGTGCGGGTGCGATTCCCGCTTGCGATGATTACCTGGTTGGATTTTTTTTTCCGAGTTTTTACCCAACCACAAGGGAAATATCAGGTAATCTATGACGAATCTTCGGCCTCATCTCGCCAAATATCATCTGTTATCACAATTCTATCGACGCTGTATCAACTGTGAAAGTTTTAGCGATTTTGAAAGCTGGACTATAAGACGAAAAGATCATAGACATATTCAAACAACAGAAACGAAATTTCTTAGGTCATTATTAGGATATACAGAACTTGGTAAAATCACAAATGGAGATATAAGAAACCAATTACACATATTTGCAATGAATGACAAAATAGAACAGTACAAAAGTAAGTGGAAGGACCATCTTGAAAGAATGCATAAATACAGGATACCAAAACTTGTGTTCTCTTAAAGCCTAGAGACTTTGGGCGACCTAGACAAAGATGGTATTGCGGCCGGAACAGGCCAAATGGCCTAATCCGTGAAAGGAAGAAGAAAAAGTTACTGAAATTAACGCCAGGCAGGAAATACGAGTTCACATAATTACAATTCCGATCTCCAGCACTGAGATAGAGGTGCTAGGTTTATTTAAGGACATTTTCAACTGCAGAGATTCTTCAGCCTCGTAATTCAAGGTGGGCGAATAATGTCGACGAATTTTGTCTGAAGGAACAGGGCTCTAGTAGGCTACTAAGAATTTTATCTCGCTTCACCAGGTTTTAACATCGCGAAATTTGGATCCAACGACTAGTACGTTATCCATTCGGCCATTGAGTTAAAGATGGACATACTTGGGGACATATTAAAACTATTTTTAACTCTGAAACTATGAGATGTAAATTTATATTGTTTATTTACTAAACTTCATTTATTAACGCTGTAAAGAGACTGACAAAGTATACCAGATATTTAAGAATGTATGTAGGTATGACGTGAAACATGGACTTTAAAAAAAGAGAACATCTGTTACCCAATACATTAAACAAATATTAGGAAATTGGTACACCTAGATAATACTGTCAGAATGTATGTGTAATTCACATGTGATTAATTTTACAACACTAATTATTAGTTTCAGCAAATTCTGAAGTTGACTTTGTGTTAATTAATTTAATTAATAGTATATTTCAGAATGATTTTGTTATATAGACCTATCTGTTATAAATAGAAAGAAAGAAAAATAATTAAAATGATATTAAATAAAACCTGTGATTTCGAGTTTTGTATTTTTTTTTATTCTACTACTTACAAAAGTCACTATATGTTTATATATTAATAATTATTTACGTAACTACTTCAGAAAGTGAATTTTATCGTACGAGTGAAATGTTTCGAAACGAGTACGAGTTGTTACGTACAATATTTGGTTTCGTACTATGTCGCATTTACTTACTTTTTATTAAAATAAATTGTCATCATGAACAGATATATAATGTATCCAAGGTTTATTCCAATTCCATTTTCTTCCTCTATTCTGCTCTGTCTTCCCAATCCATTTCTTCTAAACATTTTTCTCTCATCCATCTTCTATTATCCATCATCCATCCAAATGCTGGACGATCTATCTTTCCTCTTCCAGGTGGTATACAGTCTAGAATCTTTCTCGGTAGGCGCTGATGTCATTCGTCGAACGTGCCCATACCATTCTAAGTTGACTAAACATCAATGTAGCATTAAACAAATTATGGGAAGTGCTCAAGGAAAATGTGGAAAATAACATTATTTTCGATGCTACAATAAAATTATATAAAATTTCAATATCAATAGTTAAGGTTGAGAAATATTTAACGGAAGAATTCTTAGTCATTAAAGGTCTTCATCAAGTATATAGTCTGTTACCAACTTTATTCAAGATATACATACAATAATCCTTGAGAATTTGGAAAGAGAAATGTAATGGGATGAAAACACTTGCGGGAAATGAAACAATTTATACATTGTTATTTGCAGACGACCAGTTGGTCATAGCCCAGGATTATGATAATATGGAATATATGAGTAGAAAACTCACAGAAGAATATAAAAAATAGGAACTAAAAATAAATTTGGAAAAATCATTCTATATTGCATGTGGTGAAGAAACAACACATGTAATTTTTGAAGACGGGAAAAGCTGCATCGAAGGGTGTGATTAATATCAGTACTTACATACTTATTTACTTACTTACTTACTTAGCCCGCCATCAGTCTCTATCCTGAGTAAGATTAATTCAGTTCCTAGCATCACATCTCAATTTCCTCAAATACATTTCATTATTATCCTCTCATCTACATTTCGGTCTCTCCGAAGGTTTATGTCGGGGTTTCGTAACAAGTTCTTTTTTACGGTGATGGGTTGTTAGCCCTTCGCCTAACCCCCAAAGCTTGAGGACCACCCCTTATCGGCTGTCCGCGACTGCTTATTCAATATATTCACAGCTATCCTTTATATCTGAAAGCCGTCTCCTCTACCCACAACCTGAGGAAGCGTCATGTCATAACGATAGGGGACCGCAATCCATGGATATAAGTACTTAGGCATCAAAATTAATAAAAATACAGGCAAGAGAATGATATAAATAATCTGATAGAGAAAGGAAGATCAGCAATAACAATATTAAATGGAATGTTATGGAACAAAAACATAACAAAAGATACCAAACATTAAATTTATAAAGAAAATTTTCGAAGTACTGTACTTTAACATGTAGAGCAGAAAGACAGCAGTTGAATAAAAATTATGATTTTGAAATTGCTTAGTACAGAAATGGACTATTTAAGACCCTCCACAAGACATTCTAAATTGGAAAAATTAGAAATGAGTTAATAAAAAGTGGAATGAAAGTTCAAAATTCAATTTCAGATTTTGTGAAATATGAGTGAAAGAAAATGACAAATTGAATTAAATTAGCCCATAAATTAAGTTATTACTTTTTCGTATAAGCTTTATTTCAAATAAAATAAACATGTACTAGTTGTTAACATTATTTAACTGAAGAATATTGCTGGAGAATCTTTAATGTATTGCAAATATTCATAATTTAAATATGTATGTCATTATTATATTGATTAAGGCTGGTTGACTGGAACCATCGTATTTATAATGGAATATTGTATTTTATATTATGTAGGCCTGCTTCCCCTTGAAAGTTTATTAAAATAAATAAAATTATTCTCATTCTTGCACTATCTGGCATGGAAAAGATCAATTTTGAATTAGAGTTCATTTCGATACAAACAGACAGGAATGAACTATCTAAAACTGCCTCAAAAAGGATGTCATTTGAGTGTTGATATGCACTGCATGTTCATTGGATTTGAATGCCGTTGACTGAACTGGTGCACAACGAGCATATCATATATGGCCTTAACTCTGCCAGCGAAAATAAAATATTCTATTCTAAACATTCTGTAACCTATCAATTTTACAAAGACAGTCACTTGAATAATGTGTTATGGTTACGACAGATTGAATCTGTAAAGTGTTGTCATGAGGACTAGTTATAACTGTGATTCCTATAATAGTTAATTTTACGGACTGTCATCTGTCTCTAAAGTAACCACAAAGGACTGAGTACCAAAAACTTCTAAATGTTATCCTGTTTTTTTTTCCCGTTACTATTTGATGACTATATAAATTAAAGTCCGATAAATTAAAACAATACCGTAAAATTCTACTTTCTGTATTGATCTCATCAATATAAACTATGCTTCATTCCATAAAGTCTGAGAGGAGACGTAAACATTGCCGGCAGAGGATAAGATAAATACAATTGCTATTCAACCAATAGCAGAGGTCTCATTCCACGTTTGTCTTGAAGTTGGGCGGGGATAGAACTCTTCAGACCGCCCAACTTGAAGATAAGCGTGAAATGAGACCTCTGCCATTGGTTCAATAACAATTATTCTTCGCTTTCTCTCTCTCTCCGCCGTCAAACATTATGGAACTAAGTATAGTTAAATGCGATATAGTTCGAAACAAAATAATTGTATTGTGCTGTTATTCCCTACAGTCGCAGAAATTAGCGGACAGCCTAGAACAGATCTATGCCAGCACTTTTTAAATTGTTTTGGGGTCTATTTATACTACTAGTAGTAAGATAATAATTAAAATTGAATCGGTATTGTTGTATATTCGATGGTGTTTTGTTGGGGAAAGGGAGATGTCATAAAAATTAGTTTTGAGTTGAATGAAAATTAAACATGGGAACCTCATTGCAAATAATTTTGTACGCAAATAAAACACATCAAATGCTAGCATTCTTTATTTATTTTTTGCACACACACACTTGTAGAATTTAACTTGTATATTTCTCTGGAGGAGCAAAACTCCATTTGCACAAACAATTATTTAACCTCCTTTAACCGAACACCATCGTATTTATAATGGAATATTGTATTTTATATATAGGCCTGCTTCCCCTTGAAAGTTTATTAAAATAAATAAAATTATTCTCATTCGTGCACTATCTGGCATGGAAAAGATCAATTTTGAATTGGAGTTCATTTCCGATACAAGCAGACAGGAAAGAACTCTAAATATGCCTTAAAAATGATGCCATTTGAGTGTTGTTATGCACTGCATGTGCATTGGATTTGAGTGCCGTTGACTGAACTGGTGCACAACGAGCATATCATTTCATTGTGATATAACTATGTATATTAGCAGAGCAGTATCATATGGAGATAACACTTATAATAATTATTAATAGCAACATATTTGTCACTAAAGTCATAAGGGTTTAGATCTATGTAGGTGAAAGTGGTCATCAATGGACCACCTAATGATTTCTTATTTTATTTAACAAAAGCAATGCCTTAAAATTCCATTTATAGGCTTGAACAATTACATTACCAATAAGAAATGATAAAATTAAGTTTAATCAAACTGTTTTCTCTTCTTTTCAAAAACTTGCTCCGGGTATTTTACTAATGTCAAAATCCACTTTAACGATTCTTGGATCTCCCGTCTTTTTGGAAGCTGCCGATCACATCGCTAAAGAAAAACTAATTTCTTTGCAATATTTCATTGATCGTTTAAAACTAATACATCCTCATATTTCTTATTATCTCCTTAAAAATTGTTTTCTAATCCCTAAGATGACTTACTTTATGCGTACTACTCCTTTATGGCTTCTTCCAACTTTCCTACATAAAGCTGATGCTCTTTTTCGATCCAGTTTGGAAATGATCCTCAATATACGTTTTACCGATACTAGTTGGACTCAAGCCTCTCTCCCAATTAAATTTGGTGGTGTGGGCATTCGGAAACTTTCTGACGTTTGTATACCTGCTTTTCTTTCTTCTGCCTTTGGAGTTTTCCGTTGCATCAAATCGCTCTTTCCTTTATATAGTGATGCAGCTGAAATCTGCCACGTGCGTGATGCTCTGACAAGTTGGTATACTTCCTCACAAACCACTCATCCTCCTGCCCATCCTGAATTTCAAAAAACAGTGGGACGTTATCTGTTCCCAAAAAATTTTAGATACACTCCTTTCTTCTTTCACATCCGAACAAGACATTGCACGTCTCCTAGCTCTTCAGGAGAGTGAGTCTGGAGCTTGGTTACACGCATTACCTTCTCCTCACATCGCCACCCTAATAGATAGTACATCCTTTAAAATCGCAATAGCTTTACGCCTTGGTTGTAGACTCTGTCAGCCACACCAATGTATTTGCGGGGGAATTGCTGATATTTACGGTTATCATGCACTCAGCTGTGCGAGGAGCAAGGGTCGCATTCCCAGACATACATCACTCAATGATATCATTAAAAGATCTCTGACTTCGTGTGGCATCCCGTCTCTTTTGGAACCACCAGGTATTAGTCGCGCAGATGGTAAACGACCCGATGGTCTTACCTTAATTCCATGGTCTAGAGGAAAATCTTTAATTTGGGACTCCACTTGCGTTGACACTCTAGCTCCATCTCACTTGCCGAATACCTCCAGACACGCAGCATCTGCTGCTGAATTAGCCGTGAAGAAGAAAGTCAATAAATATGCTCATCTTTTAGACAATTATATCTTTGTCCCATTTGCTGTGGAGACCTTCGGTCCTTGGAGTCATGACGCTAAAGTTTTGGTATCTCAAATCAGCCAAATTTTGATCTCCATTACTGGTGATCGCCGTTGCACTACTTATTTGCGTCAACGCTTAAGTATTGCTATTCAACGCGGAAATGCAATGAGCGTTTTGTGTACTCTTCCAGAGTCCAGCCCTTTGGACGAACTTTTTCTCCTGTAAATTTTTTTATCTCTATGTAAATGTTTATATTTAGTGTTTATATATGTGTAATTGTAACAGTTTTAGGGCTACATCCTATTTATATCTGTTTAAAGATTAGCTTATTTAAAATTCGGCTATTGGTTCAATGAAAGTGACAGGGTTCTATGAATGGACCACCATGTTCCCATGACTTGACCAAAAGGAACATTTAAAAAATATCTCAAAATAATGTCTACAAATGACATCATAATAATGAAGAAACATACTGTAGATTCAATTAATGGATGTTGAACTTACTTTTAATCCAATTATAATCGTATATTTTGAAACTGAAAATCATGAAAAACTCAGTCCTTGTCATTTCAATATTTTAGTTTTAGGCTATTTCAAATTAGCTAATACAGTGGTTAAAACGTTAGCAGACAACTTAAAATTAGAAGACAGCAACATAATGATGTGATTGTACGTATAAAATTATTTTCTGGAGTGTGAAATTATTCTTATATTGTGGATAAAACAGTTTTTCTTTTCAAGACACACATGTCACACAAACTATTTCTTTTGACTCCACCTAATATTTGCACAAGCTTCATGTACCCATTTCCTGCAAGTCATCAACTGAATCATATTTTCTTCGATGGTTTCTTCACACATGAAACAAAACCAGGAGTCTTGATTTTGATAGCTTCCTGAAGGTTTCTTCATTGTCTTCTTTTTCGGCTCGCTTCTTTCATTTTCTTTTCCAGTAGAAGAAAGCAACATAGAGGCTGAGATGGAATGTAATTGTCAAGTTCATTTCGACTGGAATTGGTTTCCATAAATGATCCATTTTAAAATACAGTCCATTCATGGGAACTCCACCTGGTTCATCTATAGCAACTTCGACATTTTCTTATCACACTTCAAGAGCGCTGAAGAGGTTACATAAAATTTATGAATATACAACTAAAAAGGAAGCAGATAGAACACTGCTTTCAGCTATATATGACAGTTCATAACTCAATGTCATTAAGCCAATGTACTCTGGACTTAAAATTACTTTAAAATGATAGTGAAAATAACAAAACCTTATCGGAGCTTCTTGTTCAGCCCACACGTTTTCTGCCGCCACCAAAGACAACTCAGGATTGACATACACAAGGGGAAAACTTGAGGTGACGTTTCACGCATACGCAGTCAATATGACCAAAAATATGGCAATGGTAAATTAAAAACAACAATTCATCGATGGCTGCTTTCCTCTATATATTTCTCTAAACTGGAAATCATAGGTTTTTATCTCTTTTAATCCGACGACCGAAGTTTCAATTTGAACTTAGAATTCAAAACTTGCTTGCAAATTATATTGTCGCCCATTGTCTTAAAGTTATGTCATTTTCAGATTATATTTCTTATACTCATTTTAAAATTACTACTTGAGATATTAGTAGTTGTATCATCTGAAGCAAATCCAGAAACTTGTTATGACATATAACCTACTCAAGCGTACAGTCGAGAGTTATTATAAGCCTATCTTAGTTAAATTAAATCTGCTTACGACAACAGAGAAGAATTCATATTTCACAATGTGGTATATATAAAGGAACTTTTCTTTTGTTTCTGAAGATAAAAGTGATTATTTTTTTAGTATTATCTAAGATTCAATGCTCATATTTCATAATGTACATATTCAATAATTTCTCTTCGAAATCTCATTCCTAAAGTTAACAATATGTTTTAGTTCTAATTAAGACTCGACGGTCATTATCTTAAGGAGAAATGATCTGGCCCATTTTATTTCCATCTTTCAGATCTAGTTTTTAGTTTCTATTTTATATTTTTTCATACATAATTTAAATTATGGAAAGCATTATAAAATCAGACTAATAAAAATATGTAACTCAAGTGACAAAATAGTTTATTAGTTACTTTTTGTTGCTTATGATTATTTAAATTATGAAAACAGATAAAACGGAACTGTATGAACGGAATATGTAGGAATTTGTTACTCCTTACAAAATTAATGTTTGTACATTTGACAGGAAAAAAGGGAAATGTTTCATTGAGAGTATATTTAATGCTTTTTTTAAATTTACTATATAGGGTACAAAGATTGCAATTATTTACTTAGAAAATCATTAGGTAAGCAATATAATATAGGGAACTGAATACGAAGAGTAGTGTACAGACTTTCTTTGAAAACAAAAATATACAGTAAGATATACGAGTATTCTGAGATATGATACTGACATTACGTGTTTCTCGCATGTCCATAAGTTTTCACCTTTAAAAGTGAATAACTATATAGTATTATATTAATAACTTAATCTAGCATATAATAGAGATCCTTTTCAATTTACGAGGTAGATAAATTGGCTATAAGTACTTTTACTAGAATTCTTTTTTTTTTTACCAATATACAAGAATTATGCATTGAACTCAGAGTTAGATATAATGTTTCATAATATGTTTACTAGGTTAACCCACTTTAAACATTTATTAGCTAAGAGGAGAGAAGTAAATAATTAAAAATGTATTTATTACCAACTGAAGAATGTTTCATCCATATCATTATTATACAGAATGTAAACGATATAAACTGCCAAAAAGCACTGGTGGTAGTGCATAAATAATTGAATAAAAAAGTCAAATCATGCTATTCTGTAACTCTGAAGGTGTTCCCGAAAAATGTGTTTAGTGAATCTAAACATTTAAAAAAAAATAATAGACAATCAGTATTTTACTCTGCCCGATACGTACGCTGAAGTAGTCGTTTGTTACTCTGTTGTGTAATGGTTGGGCGCACGGTCATTGACAATGGAATTCACTTTCAGTCAAAATGAAAGCAATTTATTAGACTATTATCAATCTTAAAAACATGGTATTTTACCAATTAAAAATACAATTGTAAGAATTAATTAAAGTAGACGTTGTGTTCAGTATACCGATAATCTACAGTACTGTCTATATAATTTTGGTAGTTTATAATGTTTACACCCTGTACAAAGGAATCTAATTGTATATGATTTATATGTCGTTAAAATCAGGATTATATGAACATTTCTTGCGCACGGTTACTTTCGTTATATTATTTTCATTATAATGTAACTCTTTTAGCTGCGAATATTTCTAATTGTGGAAATAATTATGAAGTGAATATGAATTTGTGAACGAAATGGGACCTAGGAGTTTTCAGCGGCCTGTTTGGAAGTAATATAAGTGAGGAACTGAGGAAAACCTCGAGTAATCCAGCTCAGGGCTGCAAAACCCACTATGGCTTGCTCTGTCTTCCGGTAGAGAATCAATAGAAACAAAATAATTGGACTATATTTATTATAGTTTCATTTTGTTAGCATAAAATGGAAGTATCATAGATTAAAGACGTGTTGAAATGTGACAAAATATGTAATTTACTTTCATTACACGAACCCAGTTTGCTATAGTACGTACATTAGATGGTACTAAACCATTTTGGAACCGACTTTGAGCAATATTTAATGGCCAGATTTGTGCAAACTTGTGACTGAAGATGGCGAAATGGTAACCGGCGTATTTACTATCCCGGAGCAGCTTCCTAATCAATACTCCGCCACAAGCTGGGTCTGGTGCAGGTGACAGCTGCATTGATCTGCTTGGCGCCATCTTGGGTCCCGCTAGCAGGTTGAATTAGGTGAGTCGAACTCAAAATGGTTTATCATTGTAGTGATGCGATGATTTGTTTTGATATCAGGCGCGCAGTACTCGTCGAGATAAAGGCTGTCACTTCAGTGTTATATTTGTGGTTGGTTTTATGTGAAACAGTTATAACAAATCTCATGTCAAAAAAATATATATTTGTGTAATTTATCTCACAATATATTACTAGCTTGTTTCTACTTTAGTGAGTTTAGATTTGTTGAAAATTTAATTTCCCAGTGTTTTCTTATCTGTCAGCATTGCGTTCTCTGTTTATAATAAAATTATATAGGTCTATGTTTAATATTTTTCCAGTAGAACCCCATTTTCAATAGATAGATCTTGCGATTTCAACTTCTTATTTGTGATTACATTTCTCTATGATTTTTGAGATATGTAATACCGCACTTCTCTTTTTATTATAGATGGCCTAGTACATGTAACCATTTAATTTTCCTATGACATTTCTTCAGTATCTATTTTTCATAAATTTCTAAATCGTAGATTAATATCGAGACAGCCAAAATTTTGTAACATTTTAATGTATTTCTGTGTATTTTTAAAGAGGGTTCTTGTATTGCCATAAAGCTACTATAAAATTAGAGCTGGAAACATACCTATGAAAGTCTTCAGGTTGTAAATATTTGCAATTAAATTTAAATTAATTTCTAAAGACATTAGTTCGTACTGTTATAAGTTCGAATATGTAAAACGATTAGAAGTGATTACTTTAATAAGAAGTGACACATTACTATGCTTGTTTATAAATATAAGGAAATAAAATAATTTAATCAATAGCCTAAACAATTTCATGGATATATTTGCAATAAAATGTGTTAAGATTTGTTAAAATCTGTCCTTTCTGATAATTAATTTTTTACAAGTGAAGTTAATGAGATCAAAATTGGAAGCCATCTTTATCATGTCCTTCTCTAGAGTGCATATTGGAAATAGAAGCCACTTCATTTAATCTCTTATGAAAATCTGTAATGTAATCAATGACAATAATTAATGTGCTTTTAGTTGTCTAAAACAGAGAAACTCAACATACATTATCAATACGCCTCTGTCGTTGCTACTTTCCATATTTTAGAATTGCGTGGCGTCAATAATTTCTGACGGAATTGTGTTCTAAGTACAGTATGTATCATATGGTGGCGGTACTTGTTCTACCAGTTAAGGTTAAACGTGTAGTTAAGGTGATAGTACCTACACGGTAGTGTAGTAGATGATGAATTTTTTTAAGTTGTGTAGGCGGTTATCGACAGAGATCGAGGTATAGAATGGTTTGTTACTGTTCATTGCATACGAAGAATCCAAATGTTGTGTATCGTGTGGTAATGTGAAAATAGAAAAATCTTATCTTAATTTTCCATATTGTATGAAGAACCGAACATGTAATAAGGAGATTTAAACTAGGCCTACTTTCTTATGAGTGTAGTAAATTTACTCTTTTTTCCGAATATGTCGTTAGTTTATTTATAGCTGTTAAATACTGCTAATGCTTATTATGTTGAGACACAAGTCCATTATTATCGTATTTATAGAGAGGTTTGTTAAGAAACTTAAAACACCAGATAGGTGGACAGGGTCGTGTTGTTGAACTCGATGAACCAATATGTTTACTCTTCAGTAATAAGGGGCGATATTTTAAGATTGAGAATGAATAAGTTAAGGTGTTTGGCAGTATAGATAGAGATACTAAAGTGTGTATTATATTTAAAGCAAGTGCTAGGAATAAAACCAATCTCTGTATTTTCAGCATAATTAATTTCTAGAATTAGAATCTTAAGCTCTGTTCTGTCCTCAGGAAGTTCTAATGATCTCTACACAGATCTAAAACATAGAAAATAAAAATGACTAAGAAAGAAAGGATAAACATTTCGAAAATTCTGGTAGAATCCATTGCCAAAACAATATACCAATTTATGTAATAATTTTAACAAAATGACAGGCCTAATGATGTAAAAACTGATCATGTTATTGAGAGTCTCAGCTACAGAAAGTACAGCTAAAAATGTACCAATATCTAAACACAAATAAATAATGAAAATAAGTATCTATTATAATATGAAATCAATCCAAATTCACAACAAAGAATTTCGTTTCATTTATTGTATTCCACTGAGTATAAATCAGCACTGTGGCTCTGAAGTGTGAAACAATTGAAGAGTCCACTGCAAGAATGATGGATGTCACTTTCTTGTCGAAAATGAACCAAGACTGTCAATGCATAGCTTAAGACATATAGAATGTACATACAGAGTTACATGGCATTAACACTGATAGTCATTGTCCAGTAATGATCGGAAAATCACAGTTGAGCTTTGAGCGCTAAGCATTTCAAACTTTCAATTGCTTCTCCTGCAAAATATATTCCAAATGACATCCATCATTTTTGCAGTGGACTCTTCAATTGTAGGGGTCACTGCAAAAAGGAGGTAGTTCCATTTTTACAAAGTTCTGGAAAATAACAAAAACATTCTAAAAAATTAAAATTTTAACTGAGCTTCTTTCCTTTTTCAGATTATGTCGTAGGTATCTAGGAATTTCATTTTAACATTCACTCATTTTTACTATCAGCGATTTAGGGGGGTAAATATAAACAAGTAATGGTGCTTCTCCATTTTTGCAATAAAATTGGATAGAATTAGCCATACTTTGCACTGAACACACATAGCCTATATTGTGCAAATATTATAAACTACAACCCAAGACATAGCATACATATGTATATGTATGTATAATTACAGGTATATACATTTCATCAGTTGAGTAGAAGGTAATATGAATATGGAGAAATTTTAAAAATGTTTTTTCTAGATTTTTTCAAAGCCATAAAATAATTAGGAAGTGCATTGAAGACTGTAATACACAAAATATAATGAACTTATTTCTTTGTAACAACTGAAACAGAAACTGAAGCTGAATATTGATGGAAGAGCATCTGGTGTTCTTGTGAAACAGCTGCTACGAATTTTCTCTTCTCATTGCTTGGATCTCTTTTTTTTAAGATTTCAAAGCGAGAATGCGGAAATCTTTGTTTAAAAATAACAAATATTTTAATTATAATGTTTTAATTATCAAGTTTACTTACAGGAATGGTGACTAGCCTAAGTTTATAGTTACACTATCTTCTAATTTTGTTTTTCTCTAATGGAAAGAGAATTAAACTAGCTTATCAAGATGGATACCGCTTCTCAAATAAAATTGGTTTTCTGAACAATCAAATGCCTATTTTTTTTTTCATTTTTATTTATTTATATTGAACATGTGGAACTTAGCGTTCCGGATGACTCAATGGAACATAATAATTAGTAAGAGACATAATTACACTTGCCATTATGACATATCTGCGATACATCCGCCATACTTTTAAACAGACAGAGCATTGAGGCTGTTTCTTTTGTCAAGCTCAGTAGTCAAATCCGCCGTCGTATCAGAATAAAGTAGCGACACAGTGTTGCCAACCCAGCTTGAGCTAACGAATATATCTTCTTGAGCTACTGGAAACTTGCGATCGGCGGTTTGTCGATAGCTGATAAGGACATAAGTAAATTGCGAAAAAGTACCGGTAGTCGGAAAATGTTAATAGATAGCAATACCATAAATGAATCCTATAGATTCAAAATCCCCTATATCCACTTTCGCAAATTAAAGAATTTTTACAGTAACTTGTGGCAAATAGAGAACATTTTCAACCTAACAGCGACTTTTAATAAACTTTTTGTTTTGCATTAAGTGGTTTTTTGAATTCAAACTATATAAATGATTAGAATTCATTATGGGCATAACTCAATTATGAACAAAATGGTCGTTAGAGGGTTTTGAATCTAGAGGATTCAAATGATGTGTAAAAGTCACATATGAAACAAGCAGTACAATATCTTACAGCCATACAATTGAATGGAATGGAATTTTCGGGAGGGGTACACGGCCCAGAACTGCAACCTTTTACGGTTTATTTTGCTCTAACTCTCAAGGTATATGCATTACCTAACCCACACTGACTGACTACACTAAGTTCGTTGCGTCGAGCAAGCCAACCCACTCGTCCCTAGGTCAGCCCCCTCCTTGCGTCGCCAGCGGCGTTCGAGAAGTGCTATGGAATGATAACAAAATGGAGAAATGTTGATGGAATGATGTAGGCTATAAATATAATGTGGGGAAACGGGAGAACCCCATGAAAAACCCCAACTGCGACCTTGTTCACCACAAATGTCACTATGAATTTTTCAATAAAAAAAATCCAAAACCTGACCGGAACTCGAACCCGGACCGCCTGCGTGACAGGCTGAAGGTCTGACCACTCTGCTGCTGCACTGGACCAGCCGTATACTATAAATATGTAACTATTTACGTCAATGTACAGAATTATTCAAAACGAATACCCGTTTTAAAGATTAACAACAAGATTGCAGTATTCGCTTTGTATTAGTTGCAGAGAAACTCTCCGAATGTCATCACCAGAACTTAAATGTACACTTCCTGTTAAACTACACACGAAAGGCGATAAGCAGATTTGTCGCACACTCAATTCAATGTGTCCCCTGTTATTCTTACCATAGCTATTACGATTCCATTCTTTAGTTCTCGGAGATCTCAAGATAGACATGGCAAGTAGACGGTGCATTTCACATAGTCCCAAACAAACAAATAGTATGTCATTAGGTCCGGAGACTGAGATGGCCAGCGATATAGGGATATATAATGGATACCGATAAGTCCGATCTAGCGATGTGGGAAACTTCATTTACGGACTTCCCGATGAAAATGGAGTAGGAAGCAGCTTCTGTGAAAAATGAATCATCATGTATATCTGTGAACAACTGCTATTGTAACACATGAAGGTAGAGAGCCCAGTAATGTCATCTCTGAAGAAAAGAAAGGTCCATACCCCTTCAGCTGAAAATTTGAACCTTTGATGAATCCCGTTTGTGCTATCAGCTATACGACGTTGTATGTTTTTTTTTTTTTTTGTATCCCAGATACGCAAATTGCGACTACTCACTTTTCATATTAAGTGGAATGTTGTTTTATCTGACAAAAAATAAACTAAAAACGATATTTTTTTTCGATTTATGTTATCAAGTCATTGCAAAAGTTGTTCCGCTTTACCTTTTTGACCAGATTGTAGAGTTTGTACTATTTGCAACCCATACCCTCTCTTTCACAAAACGCCCCACTATTTTTTTGCCTGAGAGATGTTTAAATCACGAAACGCTTGAACTATTGACATACTGTATGTATTACAATAATAGCAGTGTAAAGCAACAACAAGAATAAAGTAGTAGAAGCATAGTAAGAGGAACAGAACCGATAGCAGCCATGTAAGGCTATTACAGAACAGTAACATATGTGCAACATAATAATAAAAGAAGCAGAAACAATTCAAATAAGAACATTAACATCAGAATAGTAAAAACAAGAGAACACGTAACAGTACAAATTCAAAGATAGTAAGGACAACAGACTTAGTAGCATGAAGTTTATCTGTGTAATTTAATGGTAGCAGTGGCGACAATGATAAGAAAGAATAGTAGCAAAGAGATAACTACATCACTACATAACTTGTACTGAGTAATTAGTAATAGGACACTGCTAATTGTGTTATTAAATAGAAACAATAATAATTTTAATTGAGACGCTGGATGCAATAATAGCTTAAGTTAAAAACCCATGTTTTGAGAAAAACAATGTCAAAATTTTAGAACAATGTAGAAATTTTAATAGTACATATACTCGCATAATTTATTTTGTATAATATCTTAGACTGTGTAAGTTATTTACATCCAATATCAGTTATAATTTAAGCACAACCCATTTTTAAATATTTGTAAATAAAATATGTAAAACTTATGTCGTTATTGCATAGAAAGTCTGAGATCTCTGAAATTAGAGTACCTAGGCATTAAAACCAGTAGAAGAGTGTTATTTCACTAACACACACAAACTTTATTGAATGAATAATGAGAAATAATTGTACATTAAGGCTTCAGCTTATCAAAATAATACACAATACATTTTTTGCCGATAAGCCCTTAATTTTTTATGGAAATGTACTGTAAAACAAAATAATGTATACTTTAAATTTCTAATAAAAAACAGAAGATGTATTAAGAAAATCAATTCTGAAACTATGCTGCAGATGAAAACTCCTCTACTATAACGGCAAATATGATCACTGATCACTGATTTCACTTTCAGGATGATTTTCATCCAGCACTGGTTCGGAATCCAACGTATTTTGAAGAGAATATACATTTCCTGGTTTTAACAATTTAAATGATGAAATAATATAATTGTTCTTTTACAATTCTAAGTAAGGACGAGGGGGATTTTTTAGATTATTTCTTCGTTTAGTGGTATATTAATGAAAAACAGAATGGCTGGAAAATGTTATTGTAAGTATATGAACACGCCAAAGACCCTGATGTATAAAACATGAGTGTAACGTAATGTATGTATCGCGAATTTTGAATCTTTCGACTTAGCACAGCACTTTACATACTGAACTCTCCTGCCATTTAGAGTCGACGAAATGAAATACAACTTTTACAGTCTATGGAGAAGACATGGAAAATTATGAAAATGCCATTGCCGAAATAACGACTCAAGTAGAGTTAAGCTCTTATTGCACTCAGAGCCTCAATTCTTGTACAAGGAGGGACGCTTTAAAAGAACTACATTATAATGAAATGAAGCCTTATAAAATGAATCAGACCTAACACGGTACATTATGTTCCAAAACTTTGTGATGTGCAAGAGTAGACCTAAACAGACGGAATGAGATAGGAAACCATAGTCCGAAAACGGGTATTTACTGCTCTAATAGATTTAAACGATGCAATGAAAATGAAACTGAAACTCACTATCGTAACTCAACACAATAATCTTTATTAACTTACATTTTACAATAAATGCTCAAAAGTGCGACCTTGTCCATTTACATACAGATTAGAAACTGACGTGTTCGATTTCTGATTTTCTTGAATAACTAGCAAAGCTGCTGCAAAGCGGGTGATGAGTTGCTCTTCCGACTCAATAGGGTCGGAGTAGACTGGGTCCTTCATGTATTTCCAGAGGAATAAGTGTATAGGGGTGAGGTCTGGCGATCGTGGGGACCAAGCAACGGGTCATCCTCTTCCAATCCATTGATTACCAAAGTGTGTATTGAGGTGAAATTACGCATGAACATCATAGCCGGAGCACCATCTGTTGGAACCACATGCACCGCTGAACGTGCAATGGGACGTCTTGCGGCAGTTCCGTTAACACATACTCCAGGAAGACGCCATAACGGGAACCATTCAGTCTTGGTGGAAAGCAAGTACAGACTAATTATATATTCACCCACGATACCTGCTCAGTGATTAAGAGTAGTCTAAGTCTTTCCTGGTAGCTGTGGGTGTGTGGAGAATGGAGGTTTGCTTCCGCCCAGATGTGACGTGCTATTATATATTCCCTCTCTTGTATATATGTTGTCTTATCCATGAAGAGGTTAACTGAGGGAAATCCAGGCCTCTCCAAGATCTGATCTAACGTCCACCAATAAAACAGCATCCGAGCAACAGAATCACCAAGACGAAGATGTTGTGGATGGGATGGGTGCCATCTTTCCTCTTATAAAATATTCCACTCTAGTCAAAATTCAGGAGTAACTAATCGCGTACTTGTTGACGGCTTTTCTTCAAACCGACTCAAAATTCCTTCATTCAACTCGCCTGTGACTAGCATAATGTCTGTTGGCTAGAAATGAACCTTCTTTTTGCAGATGTCGTTTGGTGCCAACAAACGTCGCTCGACAAGGTATGTGTTTATGAGGAAACCATTCACAGCACACTCTTCTTGCTGCACTGTAGGCCGAATCCAAGTCAGACAATTCATTCCACGTAAAACGTTCTGTTAATGGTATATATCCGTCCTGATACGTGCTTGGCCATACTATGTATAAAAACCGATTCATCACCCCCTGTTATTTATGGACGCAGTTTAGTGGCAGTGAATTTAAACTTCACCAAAAACCAGACTCGACACCCATAAGTATCTATTTCCGGACTAAAAATATTTAATATTTAATTTTTAATTTTAACTTACAACCACAGTGGCCTGCAGAATGTACAAAACATATCAAATTCAATAAATATGATAGAAATACAAAGTTGGATAAACGATTCATAACGCATAAATTACAATGACTAACAATAAGAGAAATTACATATTATGAAAAATATAAAATATGAATAACAGTAACATACAACGAAAGATACAAAAATAAATAGATTTCATACGATGCAAGAGTAATGAAACGGAGAAAAATTCTCTCCGGCACCGGGATTTGAACCCGGTTTTTCAGCTCTACGTGCTGATACTTTATCCACTAAGTCACACCGGATACCCATCCCGGTGTCGGACAGAATCGTCTCAGTTTAAGTTCCAACTCTTGGGTTCCCTCTAGTGGCCGCCCTCTGCACTACGTCATAGATGTCTATGAACGTAGGACCGAAGTCCACACATGTGCTGAGGTGCACTCGTTATGAGTGACTAGTTGGCCGGGATCCGACGTAATAAGCGCCGTCTTAAATCACGAAGTGATTTACGCATTTAAGACGTCGGATCCCGGCCAACTAGTCACTCATAACGAGTGCACCTCAGCACATGTATGGACTTCGGTCCTACGTTCATAGACATCTATGACGTAGTGCAGAGGGCGGCCACTAGAGGGAACCCAAGAGTTGGAACTTAAACTGAGACGATTCTGTCCGACACCGGGATGGGTATCCGGTGTGGCTTAGTGGATAAAGCATCAGCACGTAGAGCTGAAAACCCGGGTTCAAATCCCGGTGCCGGAGAGAATTTTTCTCCGTTCCATTACTCTTTCATCGTATGATGACGCAGAATATCTGCATGGAAATATCATATGTACTTCGGTACATTAAAATAATATACAAATAGATTTCGCCTAGATCAAAGAATATTGTAACTTAATTTTTCAGCACTCTGTATTTAAACGATTCGAATATATATTTTAAATTCATAATCGGTTATAATTTATAAAATTTGCATTTTTATAACAGTTCCCTACTTACAATTTACTGCTGCTGTCGTTCACGGAAACTCGCGATGATATGAACCGGTAACTTTGAATTAATACTGCCAACTTCACATTGAATATTGTCCTTCAACTCTTGAATAGGGTAAACTAGGGTCTGTTGGACAGTCGGGCATGTTGGACACTCTGTACTTTAACGTGTTACCTCGTCACTTGTGGGCACCACATTCTGCTAGAAGTCAATGACGGAAGTAGCCACGAGTGGGGCTACTTCCGTCATTGACTTCGAGCAGAATGTGGTGCCCACAAGTGACGAGGTAACACGTTAAAGTACAGAGTGTCCAACATGCCCGACTGTCCAACAGACCCCAGTTTACCCTATTACTCAGCCTAGGAATTTCAGTAGAATGCAGTCTATATCAATCAGTATGGTAAGACACTCTGACGTGAGAGATACAGATAGGCTGTCTTACATAAAAATATTTAATTGTGACTTCAGATTACGCGACTACAAAATCCAGTTAGCAGAAAATTTGAGCCAGCACGACAAACAAATTTGTTTAGTTTGTTAGTGTTCTTTATTTTACATGACATACGAATAATCCAGATTTTATTGAGTACCATTTAGTGAGAAATGAAATCAATTTTTTATGTCAGAACTCGCTAAATCCATAAGATCTATGAAATAATTATATCATTCCACATTAGAATAGTTACAGCATGAGCTGAAAATTTGTGGTGTCAACAAAATTTAGCAACAACCCATATAACTCATCGCAACATGATTTTGCGCGGATTTTCCCCAGGGTTATCATCTTCTGATTTGGTGACATTGAGTGTCCTTCGCATTCATACGATTTGACAACTCCAGACTTTTTATGGGGTTATTTCGAATTAGACTGGGTAATAATCTACAATTGGAAGACAAGATTCACAATGATTCTGGCAGAGTTACAAGTTCATGTCGTGGCAAGACTGAAGCAATGCAATGTAAATTGGGGAGCTCACCCACAGTTATGTACTTTTTACAAAGTTGCCTCATTTCTGTAACTAAAGCAAATTCTGAAGTTTAAATAACTTATATAGTAGTTTTACTGTAAGTTTTATTCACTTTATAACTCTTTATTTCATTACAGTACAAAAATAGTTCTCTTAAAATGAACCACTTGTATATTGAACTAAAATGCTGATATTTTTCAGGAATACCAGGGATCTGCAACAATGGGGCACTTAAGTATCATCACCATGGCAGTGATGGTGATTGGAGCTACAGCGTACATGCCTCACGAAAAGGTGAGAGGAAGAACGAAATGCATAAGTCTACCACACCATGTTCTCAAATACATTTGGAATAGATTTATAAGGCTGCTATTACATTATCAGAGTTCTTTGACAAAGAATATGATAAAATATTTTATCAAAGATCTTTGATAAATGATAGAATTTGGGGTTTATTACACTACATAAAATCTTTTATAAAATATTTGATCAAAGATAACCTAAAATTAGGAACTAAAGCTCACCTAACACTTATTTCGCAACAGTTAACACGTGTTCCGAGGGTTTGTTGATACTGATATTTACGCGTTGAGTTTTTTGATTTCTTGATACTAATATTTATGCGATAAGTTTATAATACTATGAATGAAGAACAGTATTATGCTTGCTTAGCTGGATTAGTTCAATTATTACCTAAGCATTTTACTGAAAAAGAAATAGAAAAAGAAACGCCTGTGATTTAAACCGTGGATTGCAAAACGAGACAAGAGAACTATCCATCAGAAATTATTGAAAGAGCTACAATGCGAGGACTTGAAAAGTTATACAAATTATTATAAAATGTTATTATATAATATTAATATTATATTATACAAATTATTTATTTACAACATTTAATTTCCTTCACACTCCGATATCAGAATTCTTGTGGTAGCAACAGTCAGTTATATTTGCGTTCCGTCATATTTGTTTCAAGGTGTAGAAATCTTTTATCAAAGATAACAAGATGCACTTACATTTTATAAAAGATCTTTTATCGAAGAAACTTTTATAAAAGAAAACCTTTTATACTGTCATATATTTTATAATATATATTTTATAAAATATGTGTCAAAGAACTTTGATTGTGTAATAGCAGCCTAATAATAAGTGATGAGTAGGGAACGGATTTCTAGTTACGTACCTATTTGTTTGCTACGTCCGGCGTCCGTACTAAACATCTCATTAAGCTATCTCTACGTTTCATGTACACTGAATCTCGCTATTAAAATTCTATAGGACCTAAAATGAGCCATAAAATCCTATAAATGCCTTAAAAACTATGGTTGTGTCTAAAGATAAATTTTTAGTACGGTATGTTTCGTATTTAAAAAAAATACCGATAATAAAAATGCAAAAATTCCAAAAAGTAAATTACAAGAGGAATTATATATACGGTAACAAAAGTATCTTACAGATAAACGCTGGTCTGGCAAGTTCCTTCCATAATGGTCTTAGAAGTGGAGGGGAGAAGATTTTACCTAATTTCCTGGAACCGAAGTTTGTTTGGAACAGTCCATTCTAGCATAAAAGGAATGGTATACTTCGCACGAAAACATGACGACCTTCCCTCATCCCCTTCTCCAGTTAACTGCAGGCACGCGCAAGGGATAAACCCTTAGCCGAGTTGCCAATTCTTGAAGTCATTGTGATTTGCGAACGTTTTTCAAACTGTGTTCCGTGAAACCGCGATTTTCAAAAAGACTATATTATCAACAGTAATCTCACTAGACGTTTTGATTTATCTAGAGAAAATCAAAACTCGAGTGGGATTTAATTGACTATTACACGATTAGAAGAAAGTATATAAAGATTAGAAGTAACGAAGTACTCCAATACAATAAAATATTAATTGACTTACGAAAATACAACTGTCTTCAAATGTATTATTGTACCATCTCAACATTACAAATATGATGCTAGATGCATGCTAGATGGCAGTAGTGTCTTTATACAGACACTGTAATGATTACTATTCAATAAATCTTAATATTAAACAATCTCTGATACGTGACTATCCATAATATCATATAGCAGAAATTCTTTTTATCCTCTCAGAGCAGAAGCTATAACATAACCTAACTAATATACACAAGTGTTAGAAAAGTTTTAATTAACGACGATGACATAAAAAATAAACATGAATAATTTTAAAAGGAATAATTATTGAATGTACAATTTTCAAATTTGAATGTGGTTGGTGGTTCAATTGATGTTATATTGGACGTGTGCATAATAGAAGTGGAACTGATTTAGGCCTACATGGTGTATTCAACTTATTCAGAATTTCCGAATGAATAATTTTAAAAGGAATAATTATTGAATGTACAATTTTCAAATTTGAATGTGGTTGGTGGTTCAATTGATGTTATATTGGACGTGTGCATAATAGAAGTGGAACTCGTTGATTTAGGCCTACATGGTGTATTCAACTTATTCAGGATTTCCAAATGGTGCTCCTCATTTATTTGTAAATCGGATTTCAGAAGATGCATAGGTATGATCAGTGATTTTTATTAATTCTTGTTCTTGAATGCCAATGCGAGTCATATTTGAAACTGCTGTGCATCGACTGGAATGGTTTGTAATTTTATATATATTTTTGACGTCCAGACCAGCGCAGTTTCAAATGTTGGCAAACAAAGAAACAAATGCTAGGGACGCGATAAAATTAAACAAATGCTAGGGACGCGATAAAATTGTGCGATAAGCAGCCATGATTGGTTGAAATACGTCCTTTCGTACCATTTTATTGGTCAAAAGTAGTATGACGTAGTAAGAGTGTAATAGTCTTTGTAAATATACCTTAATTTATAATTACTAAAACAAAATTGGTATAAAAATGAACAAACTTATTTTAAAAACACTTTATATTTATATTTTCACTAACATGTTTTGCCTAAATAAACAAAAAAATGCAGACTTCTATAGTAAGTGTTAAATTCTCATGTTATTGAAGTTTCAGAATTTTATACTTAATTAAGGATGTTGCGCTGGTAAAATTTTCTGAAACTGTGATCATTGAATAGTTATAGAATTTATAGTACAAAAGAGTAAAGTTAGATTTTATCAGCTTCGCCTTGGGTGATAATTTCCACGAACGCATAAAATCTGTTTACTCTAGTATGCTATACAAAATTTTATTCATTACTGGTATGTAAATTTAATTTTAAATTGTAGGGCTTTTCTTTGTACTGTGTTGTTGCCGAAGAAGTTCATATATATTCATTTTACTATTGCTAATATGTTGGTTGTCATGTAGAGTGATTTAAAAACATTTAATTCACTGCTGTAAGTTAGAAAACTTTTAAGCACTGCTGTGAATAATGTCATTATTTAGGTTGCTAAAGACGGTGTTGCTGTTGGCGATATCTCTTTCACGTACTGTTCACGTACTGTTCGGCGAAGTAAATCACGTATAAAATCGTCTGTATTACCGAATTATGTTTTAATTTGTTTATTTTCTCTTTAGTTGGTGAACCGTAATTCTTAATTTCTATGCCTCATATATCCAACTCCGCAGGTTGCGTCCGATGTTAAGTGATTAAGATTTATACTTATTAAACTGCCTGAACTTTCGATTACTTTATGGATAGAATTTCTAACGTTAGACACGATTTTAACACTTTGTTTTCTTAGCTACGCTCCTCTGCAAATAAGATATTCTGTTTTCTTCGACAGTGTTATTTGTTCTTGTCGTGATCATCAGGTGAATCAGGAGGCCTGACTGCGGATCATCTGCTCCAACACTCATTAATCATGGCCGGAATAAATTTACACATATCGAAGCGCACAACGGTATAAAACAACACGTCGACAAAGACACTGAGAACGGGTGAAACCCAACAGGTAGAGGCAATGACTGCTAGATTTGGCAATGCTGGGATCTATTGTATTTCTGCTACGCGGCTAGGGGTTGAGTAGAGGATGGGGGTTTATGAGGGATTACCAATTCCAAGAACAGAGGCCGTCATGTTTCCGAGCCAAGTATAGGTTCTTCATGTTAGGTGAGAGCTTAAGAACTAGTTTTCGTGTCAATGCGCCCCCTAACCAATCAGCAATCAGTCTCTTCGGGTCTTCAGTACAGTAGAACTCATTGTCAGCACCAGTTCTTTATGCATAAATTCTACCTAAAATGGTATAGTTGCTAAAATTATTAATTGCTAATGTTATAAACCCTAAAAGTCCTAAATTTGATTTTGTAAAGTCCTAAATTTCTTTTTTTTAGCACCTAGAAATCCATTCCCTAGTGATGGATCATCATGATATTCCATAATTTCATACTGTACAGTAGAACATTACGTAAATACTGTTAGACTAATTTACATTCTACAGGATTTAGAAGGAATGATGAACAATGTTATGAATACACTTGTTTAGATGAAAATTTCGACACTACAGAAATGGAGAGAGGGAAGTCTATGTCAAATTCTCATTAGTGTCATACCACTCTCCAATTCATGTCAGTGTGATGACTTGTCTATGTTAACTTTGCTCAGAAGTTTACGAAATAATAATATGCCACTTTTTTATATATTCTCTGTAATGCTGAGCTAAACATGGCTTACTATGGAAAAAGGTCACACTTAAATGCCATACTTATTTTATTGTTATATTGAAATAAATATTCTCTCACCCATCGCATTCATACCCGTTCGCTCTCACTGACACACACTGACACTCACGATCTTATTCATATTTACTGTATGATACCCACGCGCACACTCTACACACTCTCACACACAGTTTAATATACTCATATTTTCATACACACAGGCACTGTCTTGACAAGCCCCACTTTAGCATGTCTCCATGCATTCTGGAACTTCTTCATACACCCTGAGACGTCTTTATCCAATCTGACACATCTTCATGCAATCTGACACCTCCATAACACACTATGATACTTCCTCACGCATTTAGACACACACACTCATACACTCCGATATCTATACACTAGTCCTTCTTGTATGCTATTTGATTTCACTCAAGAGTCGTAAACTGAAGAAACGCACAAGTCTGGATTCAATAATATAAGGATACCTTAATCAAAACCACCACGCTATTGTTTTGTGAAAAGTGTACGCTTTGTGTACCGTATTCTTCTCAGGATCATTTCCTGACGGACGTACTTCTAAGGGAAGTGGTTGACAGGATGGGCAAAGATCTTGCAGACGCTGCGGACGCATATCTTGACTTTCCTGAAACGAACAGGTATGTAAAGCAGGCATCTGTTAAAATAATCGACATATAGGAGCACATGTGACTCTGCCTAGGAAATGGGTCTTCAATTCGGAAAAATCAATGTTCTGTTTTTGTTTGATTCTATTTTAGAATCAAATTCTGAACGTTTTAGGAAAAAGTTTAATGTTGTAAGTAAAGATTTGAACATTTTAATAATGATTTCAAGTTAATATTATGAAACTGGTCTCCAATGGGGTAACAGCTTTAATGTTAGTTGGGCTAATATTTAACATAAAAACATTTTCGTTGTATTTCAGTTTGCTACAACATTAATGTTCGTGTCATCACGTAGCTCAAAATTTGATCCAAATGATGGCGATAAGATACAGGAATCAATATCTTCAACCAATCATATTTTTTTATTCTCCTGTAAAATTACAAGTTCCGAGTTGTTGCCGCCTTTTCCTAGCCGTGATCACATATTTAGATAGGCTATCTCTCCTCTTTATAACTAATTTGAAGTTTTGTCTCCATTTTATAGTCTTAAGGAAAATAAGCAATTTTCTCATAACCGTAATTTATATTACTTTTGCTTTCATTCTGATATTAATTGATAACATATAAAGTTATAATAAGTATTTATGGTTGCGTATGACGAAAGGCAGATTTATTACTACTATCTCTAATGTTCTCTGTGAGAATGGATATAACAAAGTATAATTCCCTAAGCCTGGAACGGATTCCATGTAAATACAGTACATATCTAGTTATTAAAATAAGAACGTTACATTTCAAATATAAGGATGAAGGTTTGTCAACCGACTAAAATATTATTTTATAATCTGTATCAGTGCAAAGTGAAATCTGTACAACGGTCCCGGTACAGAAATAAATTTCAACCAGTAAACATCAGGCTAACAACCAATGAAGTTCCAAGCAGAGATAATTGTTTCTGGCAGAACGAACAACTTCGAAGGTAAGATCGGAGTTCAACACGAATGTTTTCTAAGCTCTCATATTTGCTGACATTCCTCTCCAAGAACTGAAGAATCAATGCTTCAGGAAATTTCACGAGAAATACACTCAACGAACCATTCCGGATGGGTCAACGCTTAGAAAAACTATGCTTCAACCGTGTATCATGAAAATGTACAGAAGACAAAAGAAGAAATTCAAGACAGTTCAATTTGTTTTTCCATTGATGAGACCACAGATAAAGGCAACGTAGTGATTGTTTGTTAAGTTGACAATATTCTGAAGGTATTCTTTTACATTTTGATGTTTAAGAAAATTACAGTAACAAAACTGTAGCAAATCTGTTCACGAAGTTATTGATAAATCATTAACAATGGTAGCGCATTACTTTCTGTTAGAGATTCCTCCCCTTACAAATTATGATGAAAGCTGGATAATCATTTACTTTTGTTTATCATAAAATGACTCATTTCACTTATGTATCGCATGTCTTCCATCTTATGACAGAAGTGGTAAGAGGCATTTATTATTTCAAGCTAAAAGATGAAAATACCAACTGAGTCCACTAACACATATCAACTGAGTCCCAAGCGTTGCGAAAACAGAATTTTTATAGTTCAGAATTGATTTTAGAATAATGACTGTAAAAATAATACTAGGCAAGTGGTTTTTAATCACTTGAATGGCGGGATGTATGTGTAAAAAGATACGACCACTCGTCGCAACTTTTATTGTGAAAGTTTTCTACTAAGTTACAGCTGCGAAAGTTCTACGGTGTGTTCACACGTAAGCCACGTTACTATTTCGGTCTCGGTACTATTGCAGTCTGGAAGTCGTTATTAAATTGGATCCTGCTGGTATGTTTTGAGATTCAGTTGGTGCGCAGAGCCCAAAACGGCCTACTTCGTAAACCGGTGAGACGACAATCCCTTTTGGCGTAGAATCCAAAAATCCGAAATTCATCTTCTATTTTCGATGTATAGTAAATGAGTTCATTTGCGTATGTAGGTACGTATTATAAATGGTAGTTCAAGAAAAAAAATAAAAACAATAATATAATTCGCTATATGATAAAATAATTGAATGGTTGGGAACTGCGTAAAACGTAAAAGTATAAAATATGCGTGATCTTGAAGGTATATTTCTGCACTTGTCGCAGCTGTTGTCACTCTATAAAAACTGACGTCCTTTCGTTATAGTCGTTAAAATTTTTCTCGTATCTATAAGGTAGAGTGTGAAAAGTTCTTTTAACACTAGAGCGAAAACTACTTTTCATACTGACTTCCAACTGTTTCTCACTAGATATCACACAGCTAAAATCGCAACTAATCAATGAAGCGCTTCAAACATGTTTAGCTCTACTTTTAAAATGGACTGCTTTCGGATAAGAAACATAGACCTACTTTAATTAAATAAATTACTTCAGCGATTATTTTGTTATTTACTACATGAAACAAGAATTACAAATAATAAAAAATAGGGAAAGTGAGTTTGTACCGGGGACTACTTCTCGAGCTATAATCCAATGGTCTACTACTTATCTATAACATCGCTTGGTTGTAATGTGTTGAAGTTTCATTATTAAAATGAGCGCAGCGGAGAAGTCGTGAGACTTGTTTACACTAGCAAAAACGAATGGTTTCCTAAAGAATAATATACGATACATATGTTAAACATGAATTTTGTTCATAGGACTTGCTTCACTCGATCTATGGCATCGATTCACAAACATCCTAGTCCCAAATTAAAATATCGTATGCATGATAACAGTTTTATATATATATTTTTTCCTTTTTCCCCTTCTTTATGCATGCTGATAATTTTATAATATAGATACCTTGCTTATTCATTGAACTATTTTACATCACAGTTTTTACTTACCAATGCATAATAATACTTTAGTTTGATTCATAATATGGTTTTTACTGAGGGCATGAATAATGAACAGGGCATGAATACTCTGAATTTCGTATTATGTATGTATATACATAATATAACCACGAATACTTGAATTAATGAAGATACTATTTTTATTTTCATTAATGAAATCTTTCCACTTAGTTGTACATCAACCAAGCGAGATAGCTCATACGTTAAGCACGGCCCTCGCATTCGGGATGTTCGCGGATCAAATCCCCGGACTGACCAACCTGACTGTGGTTTTTCCGTGGTTTTCCACAGTTATTTAGGCCCATTTCATTAAAACGGTCAATTTCCCTTCATCTTCCCTGTAGAAAAAGAATTTAGATTTCATATCATATCATTCACCTTCATCATTTCATTCCATAGATATATTCAGGTCATGACGCACGTATTCGCCAGCTTGCAGGAGAGGGGTCCTCTCCGAAATCGTCTCTGGGTTCAAGCATTTCACAATATCTCTGCCAGGATTCATTCCTTAAGAACACTTCCGAGGGTGCTTCGATACCTTAGAAGTTTTGTCGGAATGGATCCTATGCTGCTTGGTCACCTTGGCGGAATGAACTTAAGGTGGGGGATATAGGGGCCCATTGGGTGAGCGGATGAGGGATCTCATGCGGACGGTGGGCTGGTACACCTCATTCTCATTCATCCCATAATTCGGTATGCACAATAGGCTACTGTCGAGCCGACGTGCTGAAGGGTCGACTCTAACCCTCCCCTAGCCACACTACACTCTATACTACTACTACTACTACTACTACTACTACTACTACTACTACTACTACTACTACTACTACTACTACTACTACTACTGCTGCTGCTGCTGCTGCTATATCGAAACTTAACAATGGATAAAACTTGTGGGATTGGAAGATAACATTAAAAAAAGTCAAACGTGTACATTTATTTTGTAAGTACTACTAAAACTGATTCAAACTGAATCAACGTCAAAGGTAAATGGTAATATTGAACTATTCAGACTGTCCCTGAAACGCCGTCCATATTATTCAAATAGGTAATACAAATCACGTCATGAGGGACGGATAAACGTGCTGGTTTAATGACTTTTTAACACTTAAAAGAGAATAAACTTATTTTATCATAACTTCCATCATTTCTGATACTCCTTCATAATCCATCCAACATGACACATGAGCCATACGAATATAGGCTTATGGAAGAAATGCCCGTCGTTTCAGGAACACGTTGTATATTTTTCACATGCAAGGCATCATCACCGGAGACAGAATTATTTATGACAAAACATGAACCCTTCGAATGAATTTGTTTTTTACAGTGAGGTTCAAAATAAATAGTTCTCTTCAATGGAATTACTTCAATTAACGAAGGTTGGGTAATTGTATACGTGCGTTAAAACAATTATTAGTGATGCCCCTTATCTTGGTGAGAGAACATGTGCTCGTACGTAGGCGGAGTGGCATTACCATCATTGGCTACAGGTCTCCAGGGAAGACACACCCTAATATTAATGTTTTTTTTCTTCTTTTTGCATTGTGTGTTATAACAACATGACAAAAATGTAAAATGAAGTCCAAGGAGAGAACAATTTAATGCCTTTAAGACGAAATAGTCTAATCCAGAATAAATAGTCTCTTAAATTTGTTTGTTGTCGATAATTATAACTAAGATAGTGATGAACTGATGGCATTGCCTAGTCGACGACGGTGACGGTTATTATTATAGTGCTTGCAGGTCATAATGTCCATCGTAGAATGTCCATTACATTAATGTCCAATCAATATTATGACCAATGACAAAAATGTCCACACTAAAAATATGTCCAGTTTTCTTGCGCCAAAATGTCCACTCAATAATGTCCATCAATGTCCATCTTTTGAACCAATTCGATATTAATATAAAATTATTAGAAATTTAAATTATTTTAATAGCGTTTACAGTACAAATTTATTAATGAAAATGGTTACTAAACGTGTTCAAGCAAATGAGGAGTCACACAATGTACGCAATTTAATAAAGTTAAGAAAATTATATCATTCATTAAGTGAGAAGTTACAGAATTTACACGATTTCATCAAGTTAAGAAAATTACATCATTCCTGCTCAAGAAGAACCGCAATGTTTAATTTTAGGTGGTATGATATTGCTCTGAGGTGAAGCTTCTCAGTCCCCTGATACTTATATTGCTGATAAGATCATACTATTTGTAGCACCCTTCGTTCACTTGTTTCGTATTTCTTGTTTATTGGGCGTCTCACATTCACATGACCAGCCTGTATTTGCAGTATCTGACGTTCTGTTTCATTTTGTTCTTGTCTCCCATGTCGAGAAGTCGCCAAACATTAACATGGTTTGCAGATACTATTCTCTGGAACTTCGAATCAAATTCTTCAACTACATGTTCTTCGTCCGATGGTGGCCATGGAAAGTCCATTCCTCTGGTGTAAATGTAGGATCAACAGCTCTTCGTCTTCTTTGCGCACGTCTACCCCTTACATAAACATGTTTCATATAATCCACAAGGTCCAGAAGATCCTCATGGATGTCCTCATACAGGATCTCAATGTGGTTTGTATGTCTGGAAGAGGAATGAACGACATGGCTAATAGTTCCTTCATTTGCTGTCTGCATGTCATATTGTCTACTATTGCAGCAGATTCCTTGGTCACAGTATCATACTGGAATTGCAATACTTTGTGGATGTTTTGACCATGTGGACATTTTGGTATAGACTAGTTGCCTTGTGGACGTTTCCGGCGGTGGGTCTTTTGGGTTGGATGATATAGTGCAGGACAATATGGTATGGACATTTTTGTGCATTGGATATTCTACGATGGACATTATGTCTGCTCACCGTTATAGTCGTCAGTGACAGATTAGCAACTTGTAATGCTGGGACTGTAAGGTTGTGTTTGTGATTATGTAATCATTGTCATATTTGCTTAAGTTATCATTATAAGTTACAAGTGCACAGAGATTCTTTTTAACGCAGGATTCCTCTGGGAGCTATGATGCCGGGGCGCAACGTAAAGGACCTCGAAACGGAGGAGCAGCAGTTTCCCATGGACTATGATTCCTTAGGAGACTCGGGTAATCCAAACCCCAGCATCCGTGATCAGGAATACCTGCAACACAGTTCTCTCTGGGGACACCAGTACATGGCAGGTGAGAAGGCACTACGAAGGGCGCCGCTATGGCTGTCCGGTGGTTAGAGTGCTAGTATTATAATTCTGTGGACCAGGATTCGATACCTGATATACAACTTCTGCTAGGAAAACCTGCGGTTCAGGTAATGCAGCGATTTTCTCCGGGAACTCCAGTTCCCCTGTGGCATCACAACAAATCTCCATCATCTCAACTCGTCTCATCTTGGGTGTAGCGTAGACCAGCCTCCTATGGAGCACCCTGTCAGTAAATTAGTCTGTACAACTGGCTTTATGTGGTTGAGTGATGAAGATCAAGTACCCGTCATTAGTTAAAAATTAAAGCTGCGAAGCGTCAGAATTTCACTATTATATTATTATTGAATATTCTTCTGTTGCTCTAAATAGATAAACTTTTCGTTTTGCATTTATTTTATAATTATAATTTAGATAGCAAGAATTCTGAGTTTTATTCGAGAACCACTACTATGTAAGCATTAATTTCGAATGAACTGGTGAGGGGGTAAACATAATAATCACGTAAATTTGAACCGTTCAGAGCAGAAGTGATATAAGTAAAAAATAGGTAATGAAGGTTAAAGTAAACATTCTTTAAAATACAGCGCAAAGTAGCAGTTAATATTCAATTTATTTAAACTATTAGTGGTCAGTGGATAGCAAGAAGGTCATATTAATTGCTACTTTGCGCTGTATTTTACAGAATTTTTACTTTAAACCTCATTACCCAATTTTGACTTACACCACTTTTGCTCTGAACGGCTCATTTAAAGTATTTCAAAGCTATACACTTTTTAAAATTGCTTGAACGCGTTTTAATTATTACATTAATTTTGTGTGTGATACAAATAATGTAGTCTTTCGTTTATTGAAGATAAAGTAAGGAGGAAGTTTTATCCAACATTTATTTTAAAAACGTTTTTAAATTATCAGTATCTGGATAGTTTTAGACAAGTACGAGTATAGAAATGATTGAGAGCTATTTACGGAACATGAAGAACTTTGTTACACCATTAAAGCGAAGTGACAAAATTCTTCAACCTCATAATCTGAAATAATGTTAGGCCTATACTTTCTAAACCTTTCTAATATTGTGAAGTGTGAATAAAATAGAAAAGGGATAGAGGATTAAAGAAAATCTTTACGATTGCGTGTGATGTATTTACAGAAATTATGACGATGAAATTGCAATAAATAAATACAATTTGTTTTAAGATTTAAGTGTGTCCAATGAACTGATCAATAAGCTATGAATAATAGTCACCCTACATTAATAATAATAATAATAATAATAATAATAATAATAATAATAATAATAATAATAATAATAATCTATTGAAACAGAATTTGGAAGACCTACTTTTTGGGCCACAGAAAATTTAAAATATAACAGTTATACTATATATTAGTAGATATGAAAACATCACATAAATGTTACTGTTACTTATCCATCTGAATGTGAGTGATACCAAGCTTCTAGTGTCATTCTATAGTTACGCATGTTTTGTGCATGCGCTAGTTTCGTGTTCATGACAAAACACCACTGAATAACAAAATTTGTTTAAATATTTTGGAACCCCCACCCACATGGATTATAATAAACTCTTCCAAGTTGGTCATATTCATATTGCTACTCACTTTGTGTACAGGAGTGAACTTGTTCACACTGTTGGGATTATCGGATATTACTTATGCATTTCCATGGCAATTGAAATCTACTATACGTTGCACAAAATTGCTTCATTTTCTTTAGTATACACTTGTCTCATGAGTGAGCCTTATAGGTGTCACTTATGAGGTTCAAACCTGTCTTCGGACAGTTGACTAAACAACAACAACAACACGTTAAAAACTACCTCACAAATTGGACTGAAATAATATTCTATTTTCTAATGAAGATATGTCGACTGCTTTAGTTATTCTATTAGGATATATTTCCCCATTAATGGCTTCTGTTTGGAAGTCATATTCTAACACATAGTTTTGTATTATTATTAGAAAATAAAAAAAAATATTTGTAAAGAGATATTTAAATATTAATACAAAAATAGGCTATATATATTTTTTATTTTAAAAGTTAAATTATTACTTGTACAGTCGCCTCTACATTGATGCGGACTGCTGCAATCAAACATCTTACACCTATTACCAGAGTAATTTCTAATTACATCTCATAAAAATAATCTCTTAGCGATTTAATATGAAATTTATTTAGTTTTGTGAGTACAGTTAGATAGGTTTTAATTCATTCACAGTGTTCTGCCCAAGGGTAGGTATTTCACTGTAAACCCAGCTTTCTCCAGTCTTTCCTATTTTTTTTGCCTTTCTCTTTGTTTCCTCATCTGATCCATATATCTTAATGTCATCTATCATCTGACATCTTCTTCTACCCCGAACTCTTCTCCCGCTCACCATTCCTTCCAGTTCATCCTTCAGTGGGCAGTTTCTTCTCAGTCAGTGATCCAACAAATTCCTTTTCCTTTTCCTGATCAGTTTCAGCATCACTCTTTCTTCATCCACTCTTTCCAACACAGCTTCATTTCTTATTCTGTCTGTCCACTTCACATGTTCCATTCTTCTCCATATCCACATTTCAAATGCTTCTATTCGCTTCTCTTCACTTCGTCGTAATGTCCATGTTTCTCCACCCATACAATGCAACAATCCATACAAAGCACTTCACTAGTCTCTTCCTTAGTTCTTCTTTCCAGAGGTTCACAGAAGATTCTCCTTTTCCTATTAAAAGCTTTCTTGGCCATTGCTATCCTTATTTTGACTTCATGTTATTGCTTATAGTACACCCCAAGTATTTGAAGCTGTCCACTTGCTCTACTGCCTCATTTAGAATTCGCAAGTTTATCGTCTGTATTTTTCTTCCTATGACCATTCTCTTCGTCTTATTTGCATTTATCTTCAGCCCATACTGTTCACAGTTGTCATTTAGCTCCAATAGCACATCCTTTAGTATCATTTCCTCTTCCTCTAATAATGCCGTATCATCAGCAAATCTTATGCACTTTATTCTTCTTCCTCCTACTATCACTCCTCTCATGTTCTGAAAATAATTATTTACTAAATCCTCCAAGTAAATGTTGAACAGAGTAGGTGATAAAGGATATCCTTGACATAGGCCTACTCCTCTCCCAATTTTACTTACTTCTCATGTTTCTTCTCCTATCCTGACTGTCACTCGTTATTTCATATAAAGATTACTGAACAGACTTCTCTCTTTCCAATCCATACCAATAGTATGCAATGTTCTGTTATGCTCTGAATGGTGCATTTTGAACTCAACCCATCTTTGTACAGCCCAGAAATCTCTTCGAATGTGCGCAGAAATTAAGCATTGTTTGGGATTCTGTGTGCATCTGTGCGTTGTAAATGATAGCTCAATTGGAGGTGACAATAATTTATTTATGTTCATTTATTTTATTATATTCCACAAATCTTACATGATCATGTACTCACAGCTTTGAGATGTGTAGCAAGTCCAAAGTTTTGCAAAAAAGACATAGGCAAGCAAATTAATGAAATTTACAAGCATAAACAATTCATCAGTTGAGTAGAAGGTACGAGTATGGAGAAATTTTGTTAATTCTGTTCTGAATCTTTATCCTTGGTCCTTCAAAGCTTCAAGATAATTGAGCAATGCACTGAAGACTGTAATATAAGAATAGTGAATTCCTTTCTAATAGTATCTAAAACTAAAATTAAGAGCGGGTAGATTGATATTTCATTTGTGTCTTATGAATGTTTTGATTAGTAGATATTATTGAATTGAATTTAATTTAACAGACAGGGCACTATGACCCAGGACTGCGACCTGTTAAGATCTATTGCGCTGACCCTCTGCATCTTGTATTTTAAAATGAAACATCATCAGGAAAAAAATATACTAACAAGGTAAGATCAATATTTCTAAATTTGGAGAACTTTATACCTACTGTCCTTTTATGTATGCCTGTCTTTATCCTTAGGGCTTTCTTTTCAAAATAAAAATTATATTTAGCTTCATATGAGTTGCCCCAGATTATGAATTTATTCATATTCAATTACAGAATGACACTGTGCATAATATTCAATCTTAAGCGTGTTTATATGGCTAATAGAAGATAATGCATAACAGACAGAGTTTAATTTAGGGGAAATAAATATGTTCTATATATATGTTCCACTTCATCAAGTGATTATCCACTTCCAAACCAAGACACGGTTTGCTTATAAAATCTTTGAGATCATTTCCAGTTATTCTAATATTGTGGGAAAACTAAGGTTCATAATTTCTCCCACATTTGAACATTAAATGCTAATTTATTTCCATTAGAACATTAATTCATTATATGTAGTATTGCATTAGAAATGTTTATAAAATGATCATATTTACTTAATCACACTTGTATCATCTGTAAATAAGATTACCTGGGATAATTTTTCATGGTTGAGCCCAAATAATAATCATACACTAGAAACAATAGTTAACCTAAAATTTGATCTCTGCTGAACTTCGCGTTTAATATTACTAAATTCTGAGTCAGTAATGCTGAGTTTATTTGGTATAATTATTTTCTCTTTTATAAGACACAAAATGTAAATCAATCTAACTGTAAGATACCATCTTTAATATTATATAACTTTAACTTTTAACAATATATTGTGATCTGAATAAACATTTTAGATAAGTAACAAAATATTCCTCAAACATATAATTTTGAAGTTAAGGAATCCACTAACCTAAACTTGCATTCTCCGTCAATTTTTGTTTCGTAAATCCAAACTGCTCTAAAACTAATATTAGATCGTCCAAATGAAACTCGGCCATCGGTAATGAAACCAAAGCAATTACGTTTAATCCTTAGCACTCGCAAATATTGTTAAGAAACTTCTCCCTTTGCGACACCAGCATTTTGAATTACTTCGTTCAATGGAAATGTGGTCAAGCTTTTGCTCAGATTACGAGATATATGGAAATCACATGGAGAAAAATCATGGCTTTAAAGGTGTTAGTGTTTCCCAGCGAAACCATTGCAACTCGTCCCTTGAATTCGAAGTATAAGCTGGAGCATTGTAATGGAATAAAATCACTCTTCTTGTAAAAAGTCCTGGGCGTTTATTCTTAATGTTTTATCCAAGATGCGCGAGAGTGTCTGTATAACACTGGGAATTGATGCACTAGCACTGAACCTTGATAATCGATTAAAACGATAACATGACTTTCCTTGTATTTCCTTGCAACTTGAGCATTTTAGGGTTGAGAAGATCCGGTGTGATTCTATTCCATGCTAGACCGACTAGAATGACTCGTCACCTGTGACAATGAAATAAGTATAAGAACTGATTTTAAGCCTTCTCCTTATGTCGTCTGAGGTTCTGTTTTGGCACATGATTACACGTTCGTTTTATGCTCAGCAGTTAAAGAGTATGGCACCTACTACGCTCACACTTTGTGATACTGCAAGTGTTCGTGGATAGTTTTATGGATACTTTCCAGGTTGATATTTCGTAATGGACTAGGTTCGCTTAACGGGTTTATTCTATTCGCTTGAACAAGAGCATCAACTTGTTGAATTGAATTTCGAGTGATAGCTTGCCCTAGTTGTGGATTCTGACAGCAAAACCGCTTACATCTCATTTCGTCTCTTTATATACAGCAACCGTTCTGCGATGCATTTCAGGGTGTAAGCTCTTCTGCAGTCAAAACAACACTTTTCACTTTTGGACACTTCCACCTATAGTAGCACCATTCGCTATTCTTTTTTCACTTATTCGGAGCAACAGTGACATGTATGTCAACCACACCTACCAATAGAATGTAGGATATTTATAATTTTTTTCAATAGTTGTTTCAAATATCCCTAAAGCAAATTCCAGTCGATACTCTGCCTTCAACGTGGTCGAGTGGAATAGAAGGCCTGATGAGCTTAACTGTGCCAAATAATTAAAATTATTATTATTATTATTATTATTATTATTATTATTATTACTATTATTTGAGACCTAGAAATCCAGTGTTACACATACCTCTTATATAACTAATCGTAATATGTTCCCCAAAATCTCAGGTATTTAAATTGTGAATTATATGTACGGTAGGCGTATATAGAAGTTATTAAGGAAATTTATAATATAATTTGAATCATTTACTTTATTGACTTTGATATTCATAAAACCATTATTTCAAATGTTGAGATATTAACTGGATTCATTTTGTGTAATATTGACATTTGTTTTAATTTTATTATCTCAATTTTGTATTTTTCTATTTAAAAAGTATCCCTTTTGTCTCTTTTATAACTTGCGACAAACTTTTTGATTAGTTCTTATAGTAGTGAAGATTATAGGGATCATTACTGTCCTTTTATAATACATGAGATTTAAATTCCCGAGTTATCCACATGTTTTGCTTTTGAATTTCTTAAAACATTGACTTAAATATATTAATTGCAATAATTTGAAAATGTAGTTAAAATGAATTGAATTTACTAGTAATATCAGTGACACAATTCATTTTGTAGACATAAATTTGAATTAGTAGTAGATTTAGCGTTTACGATCCCATTCTTTCAGTTTTTATCTGATGTCTTGAAACATTCCAGTGACATTGTCAAATAGGAATTCAATCTACGTTTATTTATAACACTACTAGCGACTTGTGCAGCAAATGCTGCAAACTAAGTTCATTAGACGTTAAAATAAAAATTTTTAAGATTTATTTTCAATGAAGAATACCAGAAATTTTGAAAGTTATTTGCTTCCATTATAATGAAACATACTCCCTCTGAATGTTTTTTTATGCCAAATACTTTTTTCTTGAACTTATCCAGCTTCAGTTTTTGAGTTTCAATGCGAAAACGCAAGTGACAATGTCAGAAAATCAGAAGGTTTTTCATGTGGGAGTAAAGCAATAGCTATTTCAGATCACTGTGGATTGTAGGTGAAAGTTAAAAAAAATGTCAGGTTTGCTATGCTTTCGAACAATAGACATAGCATTTTGGTATAGCTGCTGCATGTAGAGCTGGAAATGTAAAGGGTAAAATCATTTTATCCTGCTAAGAGATCTTGCTGAAATGATCGAGAGTCTACAAAATTTTGTAGGACTTTTATTTTATCAGTAAGTAATGCCTTTTAGTCTTTCCTTAGGAACTGTAATTTTTGCGCTCTCTCGAGCCAATACTGAAGAGAATGACGCATATAAATATCTACACCACACCGCCATTAAGTATATGAAAAAACCCAACCCCACATGATTAACTATAAAAATAGTTCACTTTTAATAACAATATTATCTTACGTAAGTTTTGTAGTTATATACTACATAGCCGTCACTCATTAAATTATAGAAATGAAGATCTAATTTCATATATTCTCTACATCTACTTATATAACCCCAAAACGTTTCACTTTCATATCATCAATATAGCATTAATATGTATAATTAATGAAACATAGGCACATCATGACATTAACTATAATAATATTTAATTTCTAATGGTAATAATGTCATCAAACCACCTCAAGTTTTGTAGATTTTAATATCCAATACGCAGCTGTACTCAGAAAATTGCACACCACAGAATCAGGCCTGTAAATTATTTTTTGTAAGCCTTGAAGTATTTTAATAACCAATTCAATTCGAACTCTAAATATGTCAGTAATCCTGCAGATCATGACCTTCGTGTAATATTGTTTATTGTAGTGTGTTTGGGTTTTGTTTTATTTTGAAAAGCCATTATTTCTCAAAACTGACGACAGATGGATTTCGAAAAATAGGAAAATGATGTAGGAAAATTGACATTTCACTGAAAACTTCTATTTTTCTGAAAAAGGTTGGGCTCCAGGCTTCAAAATGAGAGGCCATTTATTAAAATCCGTTCAGCCGTTTTCCCGTAATTTCCATTACCAGTTCAAATTATATATAGACTATATATTAATGTACTGTACTACTTCTACCTTACATACTTAATGTGAAACATAATATTTAAGTTAAAAAATAGTTTAATTTACTTCTACTGAAACTGTCTAAGAGATAATTTATGTTTGTCTCCACAGATCATGAATTCCATGTTCATCAATGTTAAAACCGTGATCAGTCATTTATATCATTCCCTGTTTACAGTTTGTCGTCCTCCACAGATACACAATATCAATTATCGTTAACTCATTCGAAATAAGAGCCAAAGTTGTCATGACGTGACAAAAATTATGAGAAAGCCGTCCTTAACTTTGGAAAAAAATATTTCTCTCGTAACTTACCCTTTCCAGCCGTACAGCCACTGCGTGTTTCATCTATTATGTGCTCGTTTGCGTATGAATTTAGCAATGAAGGAGGCATTTATATGGACTAATCATAACAGTTACTAGTACCTATGGAGCGATAGTCACACAGATTTTAAGAAATTCTTCGTGTAATAACTGCTCTGTTACTTCCACTTTTATTTCTATTTCTACATTACTATGACTTTTTATATTATTACTTCTAATATAATTTACTATTCCTAAACCCAATGCTATATCTACTTTATTTACCTCTACTACTATTACTACTACTACTATTACTACTACTACTACTACTACTACTACTACTACTACTACTGTACTTCTACTTATACTCCACCTTCTTAAATATTTACTTTCTTTCTAGTTTAAATTCTATTTCAACTTCTATTTTAATCTAAACTTCTACTTGAGCTTATAATTCATCTTCTAATTGAACTTCTATTTGAGTTTCTATTTCAGCATCAATATCAGCTTCCACTTCATCTTCAACTTAAATACTTCTTCTACTTGTACTTGTACTTATTCTTCTACTACAACTTATACTTCTACGCCTATCGCTGCTACAACTTTTACTTACACTACAACATCTATCACAACTTCTTCTTCTCGTACAACTTCCACTTCAACTTCTACGTCTACTACAACTTCTACTTCTGCTTATAGTACTTCTACTTTTATTTCTATTTCTGCTTCTACTTCGGCTTCTCTTTATAGTTCTTTTACTCCTATTTCTACTTCTGCTTCTACTTCTACTTCTGATTGATTTATTTTTCTGCTTCTACTTCTACTTCTGCATCTACTTCTACTACAGTTTGTACTTGTACTACTACTACTACTACTACTACTTCTGCATCTCCTGTTTCTGCTACTTCTATTTCTACTTCTGAGTCTACTACTACTTATACTTCAGATTCTATTTGTACTTCAACTTCTGGGTCTGCTTTTACTTCTACTCCTATTTCTACTTCTGTTTCTGCTTATACTTCTACTTTTGCTATATGTTTTACTTCTACTTTTACTTTAACTTCTAAATGTATCACTAATTATAATATTTTAAATCTGCTTTTACTTTGGAACTCTACTCCTATTACAGATACTACTTCTACTTATACACCTAGTTCTGTTTTTACTTACCCACCTATCTTCATATGTCCTTCCACTTTTACCTCAACATCTAAATTCACTATTTCTATTCCTGAAAATACATCTATTTGTCTTTCTAAATTATTTTTAGTGCTTTTATTCTGGATCTTTATCGTCCCCCTCATTGAGGGCAGATTATTTTGTTAAAAATTAACATATCTTTTCTACTAGTCTTAATTTTTTATTACTGTACTTTTCCTTTTTAGTACTATTTATATTTCTGCTTCTACACCTACTCCTATTTAACGCATCCTCTACATCTAGTTTTTTTCTACCCCGATACCGACCTTCCATACTTCTACTACTTCTTATACATTTACTTAAATTATATATTGTCCACTATTCTGAATTTTTATATAAATACTTCTCCTTCTGCTACTAGTTTTATACTTTCTGCTGCTTCAAATTTTCAATTTCCAACTTCTACGTTTTACTTCTATATCTACTTTTACTACTACTGATTCTATTGTACTATTGCTTGCATTTCAACTACTAGACCGACTACTGTTAGTACTACTTCCGACCGAGGACAATTATATTTTAAAGGAAGATAATGTCATTAGCATGGCTTCCTACAGGAGGAAAATAAAGCTGAGAGGCATTTGTCTCAGATTATGGCACGTAAAATCTCCGTCTCTAATAGCCTCTAGATAAAATTTGTCTGTCATAACTTGCTTAGGCCTACGTTCAATTTCGACGTTGAATAATCTCTACTGTTGAAAGTGTTGTTAAACTATACTGTCTCTCCTATCACATCTAATTCTGCTACTAAAATGTCCACTACTACTATTGATACTACTTCTGCATTCCATGTCACAAGTCACAGCTTTGCGTTTCCTTGCTTTATTCAAGTTTTCTCTTATTAAATTCATTAGAGAACAATCGAGGACCTGAATTTTAAAACTCTAGGACATTTCTAAATTCCATGTACTAATTACATGGATATAGAATGGTTTAGAATTCAGGTGATTTCTCATGAGGCCAATAAACTTGACAAAGAACAAGTATTAGACTGTTTAACATACGATATCATACCCTAAGACATAACACTATCTTATATGTGTTTAAATCAATTTTCCATTTTTTTGGAGTTGGTATGTTTTAAAATTCAGGACCTCAGTTATATTGTAAATTGATATCTAGTTTTGTACAACTTCTACTTTCATTGCATTATGAAATAGTGATAATATGCTGCTACTACTACTACTACTACTACTACTACTACTACTACTACTACTACTACTGCTGCTACTACAACTACTACTACTACTACTACTACTACTACTAATAATAATAATAATAATAATAATAATAATAGGGGTAATAATGATATTATACGATAAATTGATGTCATAAATATTCTATAATTTGAACAAATTGAATTACCGGTACATTCGAATGAGAGGAAGAAAGTTGGAAAATCATCCAAGGATATGAAATTGTACAACAGACCGGAAAACAGTGTAATTTTACGTGGCAGTGTTGTTAAACGTTCATTTATATCCGTCTCCTAAAACAAAAATCAAGAAATACAGTGGACTCTCCTAAGTTCGACAAAACAGAATTGAAGGTTCAGTCCAATAAGGGGAGTGGGTGTGGCAGGTGAAATGAATACAAATTCTTATTGGTTATATTTCAACGAATACAGTGCTGTACTTGCATTGCCTGCCTGCCCTGAGACTTGTGTATGCGCTTCTACTACCACAGTGGGTTTCGACAGTTACGTCTCACAAAAGGCACAATTCTCAAATAGGAAAAGAAAAGTTCATTAATTTAAAATCAGTGAGCAATATGGATGTCCTAATCAATATAATATTCTGTTTTCCTTTAACAAAAGTATCACTACAAGACACAGAACCAATTCCCCTTTCAAATGGCAAACTCATTTCTTAGTGCCCGTATAGGGGCGTGTTTAATTTTCCTACGTAAGCAGTCGAACTATAGGATTTCGAACTTGATTTCTGTCGAACTTAAGAGCTTCCACTGTAGGTTGAGGTAAGAAAAAAGAGCACTATGCGTGTTTAGAAATGTGATCCGTATTCTATACAACATAAATAGTTGTTACACCCACATAATACAAATAAACTTTACGAACATTACTAATCCAGCAATGTGTAATCATTGATACTGCCATACTGTTGGTTAGAGACGGTTTGTTGCGCCATGTCATAGATGTAGAAACAACTAACAGTTTGAAGCTATGCTACTTACAGGCACCATCATAACAGAAGGCATAGGAATGGAGAACCTGTCTATGCCGAAAATATATCACTTTAGAGATAAATTTAACGTGTAGGTCTAATTTTTTCACACAAAAAGATAAGAAAGAATTTATTTGTTTATTTAATTAATAACCTGCTAACCGACGAAGATTTGCAAATAACAAATATAATATCAAGAATAATCTTCTTTATTTGTGATAAATATGTAGTTAACAATAATGCAAATAATATCATAAAGGTTTTTTTACTAATGGCGTCATTCTCCCATATGAAGCCAGTTGTGTTGACCAATTTACCAACAGAGCCGTTACCCAGGGTGCACCATAGGTGGTTGATCCACGCTACTACTGCTATAAGATGAGAGGATGATGGAGATTTGTTGGTGTGCCGCAGGAGAACCGGAAGTCCCGTAGAAAACCCCTGTGTTACTTGGACCACAGGCTTGCCTAATACAAGTTATAAATCAGAGTACGCAGTAGGTCAAACCTTGGTCCGCAGAGTTATGAGTCCAGCGCTCTAACCACTAGACCACCGTGACGGCTAACAAGCTTTAAATACAGCATATTTATTACTAAGCGAGTTGGTAGTTTGAATGCGCCGGGGATAGAGATTTGGAATTTTGTTTGTAATAAAGATTATGGCTTCTCATGTCTTTCTTCAGAATACTTGTTATTGTCCATGAAAGATCTGCAAATTACATACCTCTAAATACTTTGAATAAAAGAAGGCGTTAAGATCTTGACGTCGGGAATACACGAAAGTTGTGTGAATTTACGTTGGACAATTTCTAATTGTGCGGATTGAATTGTTAACAGTATTCAAACCTGTAGATGTATAGCCTATTCTAGTTTCGATGCTACAAATAAAAGTAAAGTATCGATAATGCATCAGGCATAGAGGGAAAATATGTTGTGGATCGAATCAATCATAACATCCTAATTGCATTGTTATAAATGAAATATACATGCTTATGAAAATAAACATATACCACCTAAACATATAATAAGATCTTTGACACCGTCTATTCTGTGAATTTGATTTTGGTTTACATTATAGTTAAATTGAAGAGAAGTAATTTTCCTGGTGAAGATTAACAACATTCATTTTGTAAGAATTTACTTTGGTGCTAATCTTTTCAGACGTTCTTACTAAGGCCAATGTCACGTTGAAGATGTTACCAGTCAACAGTAATTTTATTTCACGAGACATTTTTAAATACTCAACGAATAATAAGTAGTCAGAGCTTGTTCTTCTACAGATGTAAATAAAAATTAGAAATAGACAGTGAGAATCAGAAGACTGAATGAACAGTCGTATGCATGGTTGTAATCACTGATATTGATTGATTACTCGATTGATTGTTTATTCATTACATTACAATATGCCAGTATAAGCAGGCATTGTTTCATGTTTCTAAAGTTTATGATTTTATATAGTGACCAGATATGCATTTCACATGCTATAATTATGAAAATCTGAATTCTTGTTGTATTTTTTCTCATTCTGTTAAAAGAAAATCAAGCATTTATAAATATAAATGGATGGAAATGTTAAAATGTTGTATTTTGTAAAATGAGGTTTACACGAGTCAATATTCTTGAATTTAAAGATGAATCATATAATTCTCTTCTGAGCTACAAATATCATATTTGAATTGGTAGAATTACCCCATGAAAAGATGGCATAATTAAGATATGAATAAGCAAGTGGTAATAAATTGAGATTAATATTTGGTAGTTAGTGTATTTCTTAGTTTCAAAATGGAAAAGTTAACGTAACTTAATTCTTAGCAATAAGTTCAAAATATTTATTACAAGTCAATAGATTATCTACGACAATACCAAGAAATTTTGTACTACGTATCACACCACTTTTTGAACTGACAAGCAAATGTTCTGATGGGGGCAGATAAAAAAGTTAAATTTTTTTCTTCCACCATGTTAATAATGTCAAAGGAAGTGCTTATACAAATTTTGGCCACTCGACCGCAATTACGAGAGCCGTAAAAAAATAAGTTCGCCAGGGGCGCTAACAGAAAAAAAAAAACACAGTTTCACTGGACAAATTTATTGGAACAGACACAACAATTGTTGAACTATTTTTCGTCATATTTTGCATCGGAATTGAGACATTTCTCATGACAGAGAGAGGTGCAGACGCAGTCAAACGCTGGCTCCTATCTGAGGCGGCTGACTTCTACGACACAAAAATTGATCCCATGGGATGACAAATGTCTCAATTCTAGTGGAGGGGATATGTTGACAAATAGCGCAACAACTGCTGTATCTGTTTCAATAAATATTTCCATGTAATTGTGTTTTTTTCTATAAACGGCCCCAGGGAAAATCACTTTCTAGAAAGCCTCGTAATTGCGATCGAGTGGCCAAAATTTGTATAAGTACTTCTTTTGACATTATTAACATGGTGGAAGAAAAAAAAATTGACTTTTTTATCTGCCCCCATCAGAACGTTTGCTTGTGAGATATATCTATTTCAACTTTACTTATGAAATCATTAGGCCTATAACACTCTGAACAGATAGTAATAGAGGTGTCGTCAGCATTAAGTAATATTTTACCTTCTTTTATATAATCAGTCAAATGATTTATAAATAATACAAATATAAGAGGTCCAAGCACAGAATCCTGAGACAGTCTCTTAAATTAAACTCATCAGAAAGAGTATTATTAATGTTTACACATATCTCACAATTAGACAAATACGACTTTAGAAATGCTAAAAATTTGCATCTAAAACCTAAGGCTTCTAATTTGATAATAATAATAATAATAATAATAATAATAATAATAATAATAATCATAATAGTAATAATAATAATAACAAATCATTATTAGAAAGAGTATTATTAATGTTTACACATATCTTACAATTAGATAAATACGACTGTAGAAATGCTAAAAATTTGCGTCTAAAACCTAAGGCTTCTAATTTGATAATAATAATAATAATAATAATAATAATAATAATAATAACAAATCATTATCAGAAAGAGTATTATTAATGTTTACACATATCTTACAATTAGATAAATACGACTGTAGAAATGCTAAAAATTTTCGTCTAAAACCTAAGGCTTCTAATTTGATGATAATAATAATAATAATAATAATAATAATAATAATAATAACAACAACAAATCATTATCAGAAAGAGTATTATTAATGTTTACACATATCTTACAATTAGACAAATACGACTGTAGAAATGCTAAAAGTTTGCGTCTAACTAAGGCTTCTAATTTAATAATAATAATGATAATAATAATAATAATAATAATAATAATAATGATAATAATAATAATAACAAATCATTATCAGAAAGAGTATTATTAATGTTTACACATATCTTACAATTAGCCAATATGATTGTAGAAATGCTACAAATTTGCGTCTAAAACCTAACGCTTCTAATTTTATAATAATAATAATAATAATAATAATAATAATAATAATAATAATAATAATAATAATAAATCATCTTGACTTCATGGATTAGGGTATAATCACAGTCACGAAGCTAATATGTAGGAAATATGCATTCATAGATAGTTGCTAACCAGTAGGATCGCTATTATCGCCGCATCACAGACAATGTGAAATAGTACTTGCACAGTCTATTCTTCCTAGTACCCTCATCAACTCAAGCTTCGTGACTATATACTAGACTGTGGTATAATGCCTGTTCCGCCATCACATTGATCAATGTGAAAAATATGAGTAATTGAAGTCTAATTGTATACAAATATAACTAATATCCATTCTATCAAATGCCTTCGATAAATAAAAATAATAAAACTGCTAGGGAAAGGCCCCTATATTGAACCACTTTGCCTTTAACACTAAATTGTGGCAATAATCTCACAACAAAGTCATCAGGAAAATTTGCATTACATTTGCAGACTCTTCGGCTATACATAGCCTCAACACAATTGCTAATTAATGTTGTCATTATTTAAATAAAAAAATAAAACTGAGAAGGTGCGAAATGGTCCAAATTAGGAACATGGTCCTAAAATTGGACCAGCCTTATCTTAAAATGAACCACATCATTTTAAATTCAGAAACATTTTTATTAATATAAAATATAAATATTTTTGTCCTATACTTAAAGAAATTATTTAATTAACAACAAAAGTACAGAAGAAGTTTGTAATTATAATGTCAATTTCCTTGAAAACTGGAGTTTTTAGATAATAATAAAAAAACACTTTCTTTTTAGAACATGAATTACAAATATAGGGCTTTCATTGTTATATAAAAGAGTCCATTATCCACAGTCTTCACAGTAACACACTTTCTGTTTAGCATTAACGTTTGCACATTTTCAGTGAAGCCATATCCTACATTTCATACACTTGATCATATCCATCATTTCCGACAATTCACAAATTTTGCAGTACCAATTCTTGTCTTCATTTCCTGGTTGACCATATTGGAGCTTTCTCTTTAACGGTTTATTTCTTGGTGTCGATGTAGGCCTACCTGCTACTTTCTTGTTTGTTTTCCTACAACTCATTCTTGTGTGAACTGCTTGTGATGATTTCAACTGACGTGGTTTTTTGTTTCCTTGATGTGGTAAGTTCAGGAATAGGAGCTATTTCAGCAAACAGTGTTAGGCCTACGCCTGGTCATGTTTGGAGATTTTTATGGACAGTAAGGATTGGCCGTAGAAATGTCTTCAGAAGTGTAAGGCCTACTAGATTGAAAAGAGGGAAGTGAATTTTGTAAAGATGAGTTTGGAACACTTGTGTTAGGCTCATTCTCATGGTTGACGGCAGTAGGAGTGAAGTCGCTGTTTCTGTCGAGTGGCCAAATTCCAGTTTTCTCAAATCCACTCGTTGCATTTACCACTGTAGCAGCTTTACCATAAGCTTCTCCTATTAAAGCTGACACCTGAACTGAGTTATATTTCGAGATGGGTTACTTCGAAGCCATTTGCCTGCAACCTGATTGTAGTATGATGACAAGGGCTTGAAGAAAGACACGTCACATGGTTGAAGCCTGTGCGTTGTAGTATGTGCCGGCAAAGAAAGCATTACAACACCATGGCCATCAAGTATAAGTAACACTTTGTTATTAGTGCTGGGCTTTACAATGGCGATGACACGTTGTAACCACTTAAGAAATAACTTGCTAGTAATCCATCCACTTTCAGAACGTGTGCATATTGCACCTGGTGGTGTACCGGTGTTCAGTTCATCCTTAAATGTCAGCCATTTGAAAATCAACATGGGAAGAACGTAAGTCCTTGTTACACTCATGCAACACACTTAGGTTGTGTTGGTGCCTCTTTCACCACTTGTCAGGTATATCTATTTGCACGAGTTGGAAGGTCCTAAAACAAAACAATGTTTCCTAAATTGGACCAGTTCAATATAGGGTTCAAACGGTGGTTCAAATTACGGGCAAAACCATTTCAGATTATTTAGTAACTGTAAAACACGGAAACGTGTTGATTGAAAAAGTTTACGCATGAATATTGTTGCTATGTAACTACTTCACAACATGCAATAGATTAAGATTATCACAATCTTACCTGATTTGTCGTACAAGCTTAGCTAGGAGAGTCAAATATTACATCAGAAGCACCATAAACACAAAACACTTATTACAGCTGAAACCATTGCTCCGAACGCAAGGTCAACTGTACCCAGCATTCACTGCGCTACATAGTACTCTTCTACTTAAATTGTGGTGCACTCTGTCGAACAGTTTGGGAAATAACAGAGTGTTTCAATTTAAGACAGGTTCAATATAGGGACCTTTCCCCTACATGTTTGCCTTTATCAAGGTTTTAATAAGTCTAATATTATTAAAATCACACAGATCAGTTTCCGTAGATTTACCAGAGAGAAAACCATGTTGATCAGGAGTACTTCAATTAAATTTAACAGAAAATTTAACATTCTATTATATGTTAAACGGTCAAATATTTTGTAAATTGTACTTAACAATGATATAAGCCTGTAATTATTTACGTTAGTAGAATTATAGAATCACATTTTTTATGAGCTTGTTTAACGAGAGCAACTCTAACAAACATTGGTACACTTCACTATTAACACAACGATTAAATATGAAGGCTAGAGGAAATGCAATTATGTCACTAATCACTCCCAATAATTTTAAAGATATATTGTCAGTACCAACGATTTTAACAATTTTAGTGACTGAATAGATAGTTTTAAAACATATTTAGATTATTTAGAGAGACAAATGGTTCGCTACTTATGGAGCAAGATGCTATGAGGACCTATATCGAAAGCTTCATTCAAATAAAAATTTGATGACACAGTTCGCCACTTATTTCAATTATTGGTACAATTTGGTTTAAACAAAATATCAAGTTCCTTATGGGCAGAGAATCGATGCTCTGATGAATTTAATATATTTTCATATAAAATTAGTTAAACTTCTGGATAAATGTATGCAACATCTTTTCAAATTTTATGGAGATATTATTTATTTTATTGTTTTATACATGTGACCTCGGGTTTGCCTTTAGACAAATAATACTGAAGCAATAATTTCATAGAGTGGGTTCTCATTAGATCAAAGTAATAAAAAAGCTTAATTATTGAAAAGAAAATGTAAATAAATCATTTTCTTAATAATTAATTATACAAATGGTTTCTCATTTACCACCACATAATAGCTGATCATATCTATGTATCCAGTGATTTCTCAAATATATATTTTCCTCGCCATTGTAAGAAAAAATTTGTTAAGGTGACCCCGCATCGAATAGGAGACATGTAACTAAAATATGACATAATAATAATAATAATAATAATAATAATAATAATAATAATAATAATAATAATATATTTATTTATTTATTTATTTAGAATATTAACGAGCAAAACAACAGCACAAAGCCAATTACAGTTTAGCACAAGATACAAAAAAAAAAACAAAACAAAAACAAAACAGAACAAATGATGATGAGAATGAATGACAGAAAATGGCAGTGAGATGAAATACAATCTATATAATAGTCAACATTAATCATTGACCAAATGTAACAAAATAAATAGCAATATCTAACAAATAATAAAAGATATTAAATAACATGTAAGGATATATCATGCATAAGTAAAATCAAATCAGATCTTGCAAATTAGCACTTTTAATACACCTGGCTACTGGAGAAAGGGATTTAAATAATGTAGTGAAGAAAATTCTTTTACCATGAAAACCTTTTACGGGAATTCTAAGATAGGTGTTACGTATAAAAGAATCACAATCAATGACACCATTAAAAGCATTAGAGAGAGACGGAGGCGGTAGCTGCGGCCACAACGGAAACAACAGGGATCACCAATATTATGTCATGTAAGTCTTTAGTGGTGCTGCAGGTAAATTGTAGAAGTATTTATAATAAATCAATTGAATTCTGGAACCTAGTAGATTCGCATAATCCTGACGTCATAATAGGAACGGAATCATGGCTTTCCAGCGAAGTAGCAGACTCAGAAGTATTTAGAAACGATTATGTAACATACAGACGCGACCGTGTAGGAACAGGGGGAGAGGTTTTTATATTTGTAAAAGAGTGTTTGCAGAGCGCTGAAAATTTTAAGGACTCGGAGTTCGAAATGTTGGGTGTAGACATAGCGGATGATTATTCGCGAAACATATTACACATCATCGGTTTATACAGAGCTCAGAAAGAAGGCTTGAACGTACTTTATAAAATAAGAGATATGTTGGAAAATAGAAAAATCCGCGGGCAGTATGTTATCGTTGCTAGGGACCTAAACTTGCCCCAGGTAAACTGGCAGGGTACAATAGAGGGAGGGATGAGCCAAGCCCAGTCTTTAGTAAACTCACTCATCTGGAAACATAACTTAATTCAAGTAACAGACATGGCGACAAGGGGAGGTTCGTGTAGACATATTTCTTTTAAGACCCTCAGAAATAGCCGCAGGTATTGAAGTGATTCGACCACGACGCGGTAATTCTTGAAATATTATGGAATGCTAACAAGTACAAGCAAAGCGGAAAAAAGAACAAAAATATCTTGCAATATAACAAAGCTGACAGAGAAGGCTTCCAAAATTATCTTAGAGAAAAGTACTCATTATGGGTAGTAAAGGGCAGTAGTGTAGAAGAATGCTAGGCGGAGTTCGAGCAGATTATATTAACAGGAATACAGAAATTTTACCGGTTAAACGCTTATCAAACAATCCCGATCCGGAATATTATAATAAATACTACGGAAACTGAAAAGAAAACTAAGGAAATCCTATAGACAGCGCAAGGAAAGCCTTGCAAAACAAACAAAATTCACACAACTATCGAAAGAACTGCTTTATGCGAAGAAGATAGCGCAGGAAAATTATCTAAATAAACTTTTCAAAGGTGAACAAAACGGGTGGGGGGAAGTTTATAAATATGTGAAGAGAGGACGCAAGGAAAACTATTCGAGCCTCCCCCTAAAAAAATGACCGCAATCAATTTATCGTACAGGACAGCGAAAAAGCAGAAAAATTAAATTCCTATTATGCCACTGTTTTAGGGATGAGGACAATAGTACCACACTTAGCTTCTGTGGAAAATACGGGTCAGTTTTCTATCAAGCCAAGGGACATAAGGAGAAGGATCTCTAAATTGAAAACTCATAAATCAATAGGACCTGATGGTATCGCCGGAGACGTACTAAAATTGGGAGGGGAAGCCATGATTCCCTATCTAGTGCGTATATTTGAAATATCAATTAACAATGGTACTGTCTCGCGAGATTGGAAAGATGCAATAGTGGTGCCAATTTATAAGTCAGGGTCTCGTTCAGATACAAAAAATTACAGACCGGTCAGCCTTACCTCTGTGGTTTGCAAACAGATGGAACACTTGATTTCAGCTTATCTAAGGCAGCATTGGGATGACTCAAATTGGTTACATAACTGTCAGCATGGATTTCGGGGGGAGGGCATTCATGTGAGAGTCAATTAGTACCGGTATGTCAGGATTTAGAAGACGGAATAGATTCCAATAGCCAAGTAGATGCAGTGATTATTGACTTTTCACGCGCATTCGATGTAGTCCCACACGATATATTGTTGGTTAAACTACAATTAACGGGGATTGACTTCAGAGTGCTCCAGTGGATCAAGGAATTTTTAACTTGTCGCTCTCAGAGAGTACGGGTAGTGGAGGAATTATCGAACCCAATTGAAATTACTTCCGGGGTCCCGCAGGGGAGTGTCTTGGGGCCTCTTCTATTCTTGGCTTTTGTAAATGATCTGCCAGTTAATATCTTGTCTAGGGTTCGCTTATTCGCGGATGATTGTATGGTATACAAGGAAATAAAAAGTCATGAAGATACTACTCTTCTCCAGAATGACCTCAATAGAATAAACGATTGGGCAATAGTCAACAAAATGAAAATAAATTCTCTAAAGAGCAAAGCCATCAGCTTTACAAGGAAAAGAAATAAAATAGTCGCATCGTATACGTTGGGGGGTGAAACCATTCCGGAAGTTAACAAATGTAAATACCTCGGAATAACATTTAGCAGCGATCTCGGCTGGGGGGAACACGTTACAGACACAGCGGGAAAAGCATGGAGAGCGTTACACTTTGTGATGAGGGTACTAAGAAAAGGTTCTGATAAATCCAAAGAGATTGCATATAAATCACTAGTACGTCCAGTAAAGGAATATGGTGCTGTGTGTTGGGATCCTTACAGATTAGAACATATTAAGACACTGGAAAAATGTTCAAAAACGGGCTCTTAAGTGTTGTCGGAAAAATTCACCATTAAAATGGGACACACTCACGGACAGGAGAACGCGAATTCGATTATGCGCACTGTTCAAAAGATACAGAGGTGAGCCTGCCTGGAGAGAAATAAAAAATAGGTTGCAGCCGCCAAATTACTCTCCAAGGAACGACCACTCTTATAAATTGAGGGAAAGAAGGCAGAGGACGGACACTGGAAAGTTTTCTTTTCTCAATCGTACTATCAGGGACTGGAATGCTTTACCTGCAGACTTACTAAAGGCTTTACCAACAACCAAAAATGTATTTAAAAATAGGCTTAAGGACCTTACTAATAGACGGTAATTATACACAGTATTTAAAGGGTGTAAATGATATGTTGTTATTGAAGTGTTGTATCAGTGAAGAATTATGTTGTGTCAGTGAAGTGTGTTGTATCAGTGAAGAAATATGTCGTGTCAGTGAAGTGTGTTGTGTAAGTGAAACGTGTTCCTGTCAGTGAAGCTTTATAGTTTATAGTGGCAGTCATAGTATTTGAACAGTGAAATGTTTTTGAAGTGTTAGTGAAATTAGGATAGAATCAGTGAAATGTGTCGTAGTTCCATTGCAGTGAGTGAGTTGACAGCGAAATGAGTATAATTTGAAAGGTACTTGTGCAGATATGAACATATCATACTCGTGGGTTTTAGTTCGATCTTAGTTTTAAGATACAAATTAGATTTATTTCAAATGTTATTTTAAGTGATCGTTTCATTTAATTTAGTATATTCCCTGTTGTTGTTGTTGTTATTATTATTATTATTATTATTATTAGTATTATTAATGATTGTTAGTATTAATTACTAGTATTATTATTAAATGTATTTTAATTAATAAGTTTATTATTGTCATTATTGAGTGTAATTATTTACCACTGCCACCGGGTATATACCCACTGCAGTGTGAATAAATCCATACATACATACACTACTAAAGAAAGTGTAATAAATATCCTAACGTCTCGAATACAGACTGGTACAGTTAAAATATTTAGTAGATAGTTCATATTTTTAAGAAGAGTAGTTGGGTACAAATCTGAACGCACAAAGAGAAATTAATTTTCTTTGGATATTTTCTAGTTGCCAATTGTAGATAAATATTCCCGCATTGTAGAATTCAATTCTTTATTCCACTCGATTGATTGTAAAATAACACTCGGTTTAGCTGGAAACTGCTGCTGCTGCTGGTGATGATGATGATGATGATGATGATGATGATGATAATAATAATAATAATAATAATAATAATAATAATAATAATAATAATAATAATAATGCTTAAGCTACATAATCATTTTCTCTGACACTTCTTTAACTGTCCCAATAATGGTGCCACCTATTGATAACTAGGGGAACTGTTTCAAAATTTGTCAATTTTTTATATATTTGGTTCTGACATCCCGTGGTTGGAAAGTTCGCTTACACGATCATATAATCATAGGTCGGATATCTTTGGACGTCAATGTACATTAAAACTGGATCTCAAATAACAAATTTAGTCATAATGGCAATATTATGTGTATGTTTCAACTTAATACGAATGAAATATACAACTGAGTTATGTACAAGGAGTGCTGACGTGTTTTTATCGGTAAGGAGGCGCTGGAGAGGGGAAGCAGCGCCTAAAGCCTGAGGGCACGGTCAAGAACTCCAAGGAGGTGAAGACGGATGCAGCTCTACCTGCGTACTGTAACCCACCCAATCCCTGCCCCGTGGGGTACTCGGCGGACGACGGCTGTCTGGAACAATTCGAAAACACGGCCGGCTTCAGTCGAGAGTTCCAGGCAGCGCAAGACTGCATGTGCGATTCAGAACACATGTTCGACTGCCCGTCCTCCTCCGGGAGGGAGATGCAGTCGTCTGCGGGAGGCAACGATCTCACAGACTCGGATTTGGACCGAATCATGGAACAGATTCAGGTAGGACCTAGCTTCTACAGGTTTATATAAAATTCCTTTATCATTCTGATGGGTAGTGGTTACACTGTTGGATAAAGTCCTACCGAAGACTGTTGACTTTTACCTGCTGCCAAAATGCTTAGCATGATTTAGTTCGGGGTATGAATAAAATGTGTTTCGAACCCAACATTGTGTTTTTTCACTAAAATTACCTACACACAATTCGTTGTGGTAAGAGGTTTATCATATTTTTAATCAAATCTTTTTCAGGTTGAAGATCAGCACAGGAGCTTGGTAGCAAAGAAATTTCATGTTAAAAAGGTATGGAGATCTTGATAAGTATGTGACAATACAGTCATTTTCATATCCCCATAGAGAGGTGAAATGTGTCTCTCTCAATTATGTGTAAGATAGAAACAACACATACTTGTCAGTGACAGAGTCATTAACCTACTGGTATTCTCCGCGATTTCAAATCCGGACAAAGACGAAGGATTTCTGAAGTACAATGAAATAAACTATGTGCCGTGCATTAATTGCATATAAAATAACTCTGTTAAAGGGAGAAAGAATTCAGTAACAAATTAGGTGTAGTATTATCTCCGGAAAAATTGCCTTTTCTTTATGCAGACGAGATTTTCTCTAATTGCTTGCAATACATTATGAAGAAGAATTAACGTGGAATAAAATGTAATTTCTGAATTAAGAATTAGATCCAATTAATTTTAACATCCAAATTTTGTCTTTGAATGAACGGAAAATGAATTTTCAAAGACTTTATTTAATGTATGTTATTCGGAACATAACGGTATGATAATCTTCCATCGTCCATATTATTTATTCCAAAAATATCACTATCTCCCTATAATGATCATTGGCCAATATGTTTTTCACTAAGTATTCGTAAGTTTCAACTAACAAGTAAACCTTCAGGTGGGGTAAGAAAACAAAGACTTACCTTTATTACCATTCGATTAAGCATTAAAAGCAATGCACAATACGTAAATTTTACAACTCGAACGCAATGAACACCAGAGATCGCGACCAATTAAAATCAAGTTGACATGGGCTACTTAGATTGCAAACAACTATACCACGCAGCAATGCTAGACGCGAGAGCGAAGACAGTACTGCTATAGTCGCGCTGTCAGCTAGTTTGTACCTTGCAGTTTATTGTGTAATGTTATGTGCAGTGAGCTGAAGAAGATGAACCCAGTGAATATAATGATTAAAATTCTGGATAAACTAAATGAAGGGGGTTATAAGGAGACAGTGAAATGTCGCGGAAGGAACTTGATATTGTTGTATAAGAGTTATGAATCGGAAGCAGTTGAAGAAAGTCATACTCTGGACAATGGTAAAAATGAACCATGAAATGATGACAATGTCATGCCTCATGTACGAGAATGGGAGACTGAAAAAACAAATACTACGTCAGAAGAGGAATTAAGTACTTCACAAAGTTTCGGTTCTCAATACGCTCCGTCCCCTCCCAAAACTTCCCGAATAATTGACTTTCAAGAAAAATGTAAAGTAGCAGAGTATTGGATTCTGTCAGGTATACCGACAAACATAAAGAAAAAGTTTAACCTTAGGTCATGGAGCAGTATGAAGCATAAATTCACTTGGTTAACACACGAAAGTCAACTGTCAAAAGATTGCAACTCATAAATCGTATTTGGTGGTATGATTTTGGACAGTTTGGACATGTACAATGTTTAAGTGTTCAAGTGTTTAATACAGACGAATGTGGGTTCCATAAGGAAATGCCTTTCGGCAGAACATTAGAGCGTCAAGGAACCAGTAAAGTGTATGGTGTCGTGCAATCCAAGGGGGCAACTAACTACACATTCCTACACTATAACGCCGGTGGTTTCTAAAGCTGGAAAACTGATGCCAAAGTTACTACTTATTCTCCAAGAACCGAAAGATATAAGTCAAAGAGTTGCGGAACGCATTTTCCAAAGTGACAACATTGTAGTAAAATGGACTTCGTCGGGAATAATGACCAAAAAATATGGATACAATTCTTACGAGAAATATTCCTTCCTAATCCTGCAACTTGCATTCTTCTGCTGTTGGACTCGTATGGTGTCCACTGCGACGAAAATACAATTAAGCAGCTGTTAGAAGAAGGGGACTATGGTCTTGAAAAACTAGTAGTTAAAATCATACCGCCAAATACGACTTATGAGTTGCAATCTTTGGACAGGTACTTTTTTCGAATGTGTAAGCATATGATTTGACACAGTTCTCATAATGTAGATTTTGATGATTCATCTGATACATTACAACAACGCAACAATAGATTGAAACTACAGTCACTTGCTTAACAGAAGTTTCCTTCTCCACGATTCCAACAGGCGCATGGGTATGGTTGGGTGTTAGCTGGATTGGGATCCAGAAGTGGACAACGTTTTAAAAACACTACAGAGTACTGTAACCGAAATGTACAAGGAATATGTACGATTTGTGCAAAATCAGCCTGTATAAAGTGCGGGTGGTGTACTGAAAATTTGTGTTTCCAACATTTTGCATTAGCTATCACTGTTGTGCGACATATGTTTCCGGATAAAAACAAATCAGATTCTGGAATACGATGCGTTAAGTAACATGATGACCACATCATCGTTTTCCTTCTTATGCATTAATCGCTAGTTGAAGGTGTGTTTTCTTGCTGTTTGAAGCCTCGTGCTCTGCGTTGTGTATCGCACTTAATAATTGCAGTCGAGTTACGAAATTTTAGGATTATTCATATTTTATTATGCTGATTCCAAAAATATAAGTTTCATTTTCATTGTTTTTTACCTCTGGTGAAGGTTTACTTGTAAGATATTACAGAGCTGTTAGTGGCGTTCGACACCGTCAGAGGGCGGCTCCTTACTGTGAGAATTCAGGCATAATAATAGCTGAGTGAAATAGACGCCGAGAGACAGAGAGCCACGCTAGTAAGTTTGGTTTAGAATTTGTCAGCAAATTGACGTGTTACTCAGTTCCTTGTTAATTTTCATTGTTTTTCACCTCTGGTGAAGGTTTACTTGTAAGATATTACAGAGCTGTTAGTGGCGTTCGACACCGTCAGAGGGCGGCTCCTTACTGTGAGAATTCAGGCATAATAATAGCTGAGTGAAATAGACGCCGAGAGACAGAGAGCCACGCTAGTAAGTTTGGTTTAGAATTTGTCAGCAAATTGACGTGTTACTCAGTTCCTTGTTAACTTGTTAATGAGTTGAGGCGTTACTAAGTTCCGTGTTAATTTGTTAGTTACTTGAGGTGTTACTCAGTTCCTTGTTAATTTGTTACTAAGTTGATGTGTTACTCAGTTCCTTGTTAATGTTAGTGAGTTGACGTGTTACTCAGTTCCTTGTTAATTTGTTAGTAAGTTGATGTGTTACTCAGTTCCTTGTTAATTTGTTAGTGAGTTGGCACGTTACACAGTTCCTTGTTAATTCGTGAGTTGGCGCTTTACTCAGTTCCGTGTTAATTTGTTAGTGAGTTGACGTGTTACACAGTTCCTTGTTAATTCGTGAGCTGGCGCTTTACTCAGTTCCGTGTTAATTTGTTAGTGAGTTGACGTCTTGCTCAGTTCCTTGTTAATTTGTTAGTAAGTTGACGTGTTACTCAGTTCCGTGTTATTTTGTTAGTGAGTTGGCGCATTACTGTGTTTAAATTCTTATCATGGTGCATAAGTTACATTGTTCACTGTAAGCTATGCCACGATATATACATAGCCTAGGACAAAGAGTTTTATATGCGATACGTCTGTAAACACAGCTCTTGAATAAATGTAATAAGGCAATTCGCAAAAGAATATCCTTACAGCTCTATTGCTGTTAGGGAAATTGTTTCCCAGTTTGTTAAAAAGTTATGATACATGATAAGAAGCTGTTACCAGTTGTAGTGTTCTTACGGGAGAAAAATTGGATGAAATAGCTAAACAACTAGAACATATACCTCCCCTCCCCCCAGAAAATCTCCCCGTCTGCTTATTTAAAAACAAAGCATTTCAGAATTTTTGTCAATCTGTTTAAATTGAAGCTGCATAAAGATATAGTATTCCACTGATTGCTACCTCTCGACCTAGCGAGAAAGTCTTATTTCGCAAATGGAAACGACAGTATTAATGGTAGAAGAGTGAATCCTGAATTAATAGGTATTTTGGAATGAAACTACGTTTGAATTACATGGTCACACCATTTAAGGAAATAGTCGGTACTGGATTGCAGAAAACCACCGGCTTCGCATCAAATACCACTATTTGTTGAAAAGATTGGTGTGCGTGTGCTTGTGTATGTGTGTGTGTAGTTTAAATGCACACAGAGTAAAAGAGTATATTTTCTATGAAGGCAGAAGTATTAAGACCATTCTTCAAACAACTAATATACATTGAATGCCATCAGCCATTTGTTAATCATGATTCTGCTACTGCTCGTACAGCTTAGAGGAAGTGTTAAGAATTTTTTTTATAGAGACATCATTTTGAACAATCCTTATAACACAGATCAGTGCTTGTTATTAACATTTACAAATTTACATTATCATTTTAATTATCAATTTATTCTTTTAGTAACAAAAGGGTTATATTGCGCTCTAATATTAGCGGAGACGTTGGCTCCATTTTTCATGTTACAACATAAGGTCTAACGCAGGCACGAAACGGAGTCTGATGGACCGGAACGCTACTAATCGCTTTACATTACACATATATATGTCTCTATTCTTCCTCTCTAGTGAGTATCCGTGTTTACGAACTGAGACGTAATGTTCAAGACAACTTTTAGTTAATTAACATTGGATTAAATTTTATTTTTTATTAAAAATGAAATCGAAATTCAGACACAATATAAAACAATATGAAACTACCACCTTACTGTTTAATTTTATACTGCGTATTGGATTTTGTAATAATAGTGTTTTATTAATTCTGACAAAGGTTAGGCAGTAAGGCCTCCTCTTCCACTAAACCAGATGTTGTGATGCTGTAAAAGACTGCAATTTAATATCTTGCCTTCGGCATGATGATTGTTCTTATTCGATTTTATGTGACGAATTAGATTTAAATGCAAAACTCAAAATTAAATTCACTCGAATATTACCTACGAGTAAATAATACATATTTATTATTTTGTAAAAACTTCTCTCAGTAGAGGGCTGCCACATGGACAGAGTGGTATACATACTGTAAATGTAAAATTTATAATAACATGACAAATATCTAAATGTATAACAATTGCCCTAATATTTAAGAAAATACCTATAAAAACTATCAGAAATTAAAAAAAATATGATTTTGTTTTATACTATGTAAATCAATATTACAATTTATAACTACTGTGAAAGAAATGGTTTCCTAATATGGAAATAATTTCCTTAAGTCCAGCAATTGTATTATCAAGGAGATATAACTTCTGCAATTCTTGCGACATAGGCCTACTTAGATACATACATACATACATACATACGGTACATACATACGATACATACATACATACATACATTCATTCATTCATACATACATACATACATACATACAAACATACATACATACATACATACATACATACATACATACATACATACGTACATACGTACATACATACATACATACATACATACATACATACATACATACATACATACATACATACATACATACATACATACATACACACATAAGAAACACTCTACATAACGTTGTATGTATATACTGTGTGTGCGTGCGTGCGTGTGTAGAACAACATACAGTAGTCTTGAGTTCTGTATAATTTTCTTGTTTAAAGCGACATTTTTTATAAAAAAAATAAATATTAAATTAATTAAATTCAATATGTTTCAGACCGTGAGTTACCATTAATATTTTTTGGATATATTCCAAATAGTAACATTAGGAGTAAGTTATCGCAGGTTGAATGGAGAAATTATTTGCACGTACCGTTTTCAAAGTAGGAGTGAATATTTTATTCCGACGTATCTCATTGGAAGTCCTCATCTGGAAACTCTACATAGATTGTACGTGAATCTACATGACATGTATTTATTTTGTGAGAACAATAGGTTTGATTTACTTCAATTTGAACCTTCTCACCACTCGCATGGCGAATGTAAGGGACAGCATTTAAAACTAAAAAAAAAAACGGCATTTTGATTGTGTGTTTCAACAGAAAGAATTTAATTTTTGTGAATAACTTACTTGACCCATTGATGCATGACGCATGAGCTCATAGTGATTATAAGTTACTTGGAGTTTCTAGAATGAGAAAGTATTTAACCATTTGCATGATTTCATCATGTTGAAATGGAATGCTCTCTGTGACTTCTGTTTTAAGTCTACTTAATTAGTATTGTAACTGTAAATATGATACTTCATTTGAGTGTGCTAAATACATTGTAGTAAAGAAATAAGTTACTATTTTACGGATACAATGTAAATACTCTCAAAATATAGAAAATAGTTTCATCTAGTACTGTTAAAGAGAACTTCAACTAAACAAACATTTTAAATGTGGGTTTTGTATTGCAGGATAGCAACCCTTTCCTGAGGGGAGAGAAACTTCCCGTTGCAGCTAAGAAAGGCATCGACGTTGTCTATTAATTACAAAGATTTTGTAATATTTTGAGTACTGTATAATTTTATTGTCATAAAGTTATAGCACAATCGGTTAACACTTATAAACAGAGTTCGACAATATAAAGCCAAAAAAAAAAAATATATATATATACGTTTAATAACATATCAATATCTACTTGGTTATAAGGTTAAAAACAATAAACAATAACAATATTGCGATGAAAGAAGTTGGAATTTTATTAGTAGACTGTAAATTATTGTCCAAGTTCCTTTGAGAGATACTGTTTTGGATAACATCCAGTATGTGTAGCTAATTACTGTTTTAAATACTTTACATTTCAGCACACTAGGCACTAATCTTAGGCCAGTAACATTTGCACCTATAAATAATTCATCATTGTTGTTGAAATTTATAGATAATTACATTTAATTTATATTGATATAAATCTTTTTATCTACGGTTGAATGTCTGAGACAATAGACTTTCTAGCCAGATTCAAATCACGACGAATACAAGTTAAAATTTTGATGCCAAGGGGTATTGCTGTGTTGAGATAAATTTTCCGGCAATGTCTTCATTCCCTTGCTACTATTCTACAAAATCTCTATCTTAACGTCGTCATCGTCTATGGGTCAGTCTTGTCAGCAACATAGCCTAATATGATTTCCGATACATGCTAAGAGGTCGTCCACGGAGGTCATGTGATTAACATACTGACCACTGCATCCGAGGATCGCGAGTTCAAACCCAGTCGAAAACGATTAAATTCTTAGCATGTCTTCTTGCATAAGGAAAGTAAAGCTGTGAGCCCCACGTCTTAGATTTACGGCACATTAAATCCATATAATAGTAAGATATTCCTTTTGAAACTGCAAAATGTATCAAAACATTTAGCTATTGATTAACACGATTACTGTAACTGTAAAATGAAAGTCTGAATATGTCAGCAATGAAAATGTGACCGGTAGTTACGTTTGCAACGTTTAGACGTGGAGCATTAACGTCATAAATGTATTAAAAATGGATTCGAAACCCAGGAATAATATGGATATTTCTTTGTCGTCAATGTGGTAAACCAGCTCTGTTATAGATGAAGCCTCAGTATCGTGTCGGCCTCGCGATGTCTCCATCCAAAATATGACGAGTGTCGAAAAGTTCAGAAAGGCCTATAGATGTTTTTCGAGCGCTATAATAGACGCTATATAAAAGGAGATGAAGATAGAAACAGAAAAGGAAATAAGGCGATGAAATGAATACAACGTAGAAATAAACCAGTGAAAGAAGACGGGAGAGAGGGGAGACGAAAGAAAGGATATAAAAAAGAGATGGGATGAAAAAAACACAATGAAAAGAAAGAAAAGGAAAAGAAGAAGCAAAGAGTGTCGGAGACTAACTACTGTGAAGACAGTTGTAATCAGTCTGACAGAAGTATATTGTCAACTCATTTCCTTCCTGAATTTTTAATCCATTTAAATAATATAAGTCTATTAATTCGCCTGAATTTATTAAATATTGTGTTTATACGTTTATCGTTCTGAATAAGGTAGGAAATTATATATAATTTTTTATTTTATCCTGGTGGAGTTAAGGCCATGAGGCCTTCTCTTCCACACTACCAGAAGCGAAATAATATGTAACGACACAATAGTAAAAGTAGTAATATTAAATGATGGTAGATTATTGATCAGTATACTTCATACTTTTCTAATTATTACCAGCGACAAATATAAGCGTCTTGCAACGTTTCTTAAATCCGTAGTACCTTCATCTTGAGGAGAAAAAAAAATGAGCTGATAGAGAAAAGTATCCACCTTGTTTGACCTTTATAAGTGACTAAGTTCATTTGACTCATTTTGAAGCTCTGAAAGACTGTTTCGAGATTTCCACGGAAATATTCGTTTTTGGTATTTCTAATAACGAAAAAGCTGTCTTCAACAAACAGCAACAACGACCTGTGATAAACTGTTGGACATATTTTGTTATTTTCAAAGAATCATTTCAAACGAGAATGATGCATACGAAATATATTGACCTTAATATCAGAGTCTCCATTTTAAAAATAAAAGTTATTAAAATGCAATTTAATAAAAGCAATGCATCATTTTCTTCTTTATTTCGTGAAATTAAATGATAAGGAAATGAAACACGCAGGATGACTACAAAAACAGCTTTTATTAGAAATATTATACACAATGGAAACTTCTTCTAAATATATATTTAGAGAATGAAAATATCTATATGGATGTCGGCCTGAGTAGCGTAGTTAGTATAGCGCTGGCCTTCTATGCTCGAGGTTGCAGGTTCGATCCCGGCCCAGTTCTATGGAATTAATGTGTGTTTAAATGCGACATGCTCATGTCAGTAGATTTACTGGCATGTCAATGAACTCCTGCGGGACAAAATTCTGGCACACCGGCGACGCTGATATAACCTTTGCAGTTGCGAGCGTCGTTAAATAAACCATACTTTTTTTTCTATATGGATTGCTTTGAAAAATAAACGTAATCTTAACCATTGAAAATACAGATTTTATTCTCTTCCATAATTTTATATCTAAGGAATTTTATCTCAAATTATAAACGTCGTTAGATAAAACTCTCAGGGTATAAAGTTGTATACACGAACTAACTAGCCGCTATGGAAATAAAAGGAGACAATTATTATTTAGACTACTTAGACAAAAATAGATTAGAAATTTAAGGAATCGGGGGAGAGAGAAAAAATTGAAGTGTGAAAATATACATTTAGAATTCGTTCCTCGTCACAAATAATTCAAAGTCAACGATTCATAATGAAATGAGGAACACTAAGTTTTACGGTCGGTTGTAAACGTCAGCTGTTTATTCGAGAGGAATTATACAAAAAATAATTTTCTCTGCCATGACCTTCTATGTTAGTAAGTAGTACACGGTTCCATTTATGTAAGATTAGTGCCTTTCTGTCAATATTATTTTTAATGACAATCTTTGAATTTAATTCCAAATAGTCTGGCACAAGACAAAGTATACTAATCAATTAAGTATAGTATAAAGTACCTTATTTAATTCTACAAATGAGACTGCAATCAGATGCTAAACTAGAGAAAACAAACTTAAGAAATGATTAAGATATAGACGGAACACATTCCTAAAATACAAATGAACTAACGCGTCAATTAAGTTACAGTTTAGTATAGATGATTCCTTAAGATGGCGAGTGACACCTTCAAGGAAGCTAACACCAACTGTTCAATCAATTCTTTGGAAGTTCCTGTAGCCTTCAGGAAGCGCTGAGTAGCGAGTGGGATTGTCTGGCGTTCACTGGCAATTACTAATCGATAGTGATCGATAATTTGTTGGTGTAAGTGTGGCTTCTTTACTTATTACGTCTATGAATAGATGGCGAATATAATAGTCACTGTTGCCAATCATAGTTAAATATATCCTTGTTATAGAATTCAATTTTTCATCACATTCTACTGATTGGCTGGAAACCGCTGATATTGTCTATTAGAAGAATACATATGCTTAATCTACATAATCATTTTCCCTGACTCATTTTTAACGATTTCCAATAATGATGCCACCTATTGAGAACTAGTGGAACTCTTTCAAAGTTTGTCAAGTTTTTATATCTTTGGTTCTGACTTATCCCATGGTTAGAAAGTTTACTCACACAATCATAAAATCGTAGTTCGGATAACTTTGAACGTCAGTGTACAATGGCATTCAAAGGTCTTTAAGCGTACCAATCGATGGCGATCGATAATTTGTTGGTGTGAGTGTAGCTTCTTTAGTTATTACTTCAATATTACCAATAGTAATAAATATACTCTCATTATACAATTCAATATTTCATCCCCCTCTGCTGATTGTAAAACAACACTGTGTTTAGCTGATAGGCCTATTGTCAAATATGAGAATAATTTAGGCTTAATCTATAACATCATTTTCCCTGACACATTTTTAATCGCCCCAATAATGGTATCACCTATTGAGAACTAGCGGACCTATTTCAAAGTTTGTCAAATTATTATATCTTTGGTTCTGACTTTTCCTGTGGGTAGAAAGTTGCTTACACAATCATAAAATTGGAAGTCAGATATCTTTGAACATCAATGTACAATGACGTTCAAAGATATCTGACCGATTCTCACGCGAACCGTCGAGGTGTTCGGGTGTATGTGCCTTGCGTATTGATACAGTATTGATTTTTCGAGTGATTTAACTGTGATTATTTCAACCTGAAGAGTCAATATTAGCGTTAATTGTTGTTTATTGTGTTATAGTGTTGTTTAATTACTTAAAATAATGGTTTAATTAGTTTTCAAATTAACGTTATTATTCATTGGTGCGAGTGCGTGAAAAACTTTCTTCAAGCATGGACACAGTTCAAATTAGTGGTTGTTCCGGAAATTAATCCGGTTCTTCTGGTTTAGATCCTAGCACATTTGAACATGATTTTCATACTACGGTTGATCAAATGGAATCTGTGAGTAGCGATACAAATATTAATAATTGTGGAAATGACACAGGTTCTGTAAACATTTCCTTGGTGCCTAGTTACAAACAAAAGAAGATAAAAAAAAAAAACAATTTTATGCAGCTACCTAAAAAATCACTGAAAACTCTTTCTGCTAAGCATGTTAAGTTCACTCCTCTTGGAAGTAAAAATGTTACTACTTTAAATATTGCGAACAAGAATGCTTCTCCAGTACCTAATCTGAATGCAACCCCTTCTAATATACAAATTAATAAGCGGCCGTGGACAAGCTCAAATACAGAAATAGTACAGAATATGACGTGTTACACCAACATTCCAACTCAAAACAGATTTCAGCCTTTAGCTACGGAAGACAGCATGGAGGAATCTTCTGCTGCTTCTACACTTCACAAGGAAAAAATTCCACCTATCTGCTTAAAGAACATTGAGAACTATCAGCTCTTATTACAAAACATACAGAATCATGTACAATCAGAATTTCATACAGAGTTGAAAAGTTCAATCATAAAAGTATACGCATCAGCATCCCATGATTTTCGATCACTTACTACTTACTTTGACTCAATTCGTCAGCAATACTATACTTATAAAAATCCTTCTGAAAATAAATTTTCTGCTGTTATTCGAAATGTACCCTACGCTCTCAGTGATCAAGAGATAAAAGTCAGTTCATAAAGTAACGAGACTCCTAGGAAAGAACAAACAGCTCACTCCACTTTGTGCAATAGAACTAGACAACAATGACCAAGGTAAATCAATACTAAATCTCAGTCGCCTATTTTACAGTGTAGTTAAAGTCGAAATCAGACGCCAATCCTAAGAGATTCCTCAGTGTACAAGGTGCCAAAATTTTGGTCATACTAAGAACTACTGCCAACTCAAACCACGCTGCGTACGATATCTAGAGGCTCATCATTTGTCTCAATGCCCAAATCCTAAAACAACACCGCCTAAGTGCGTGAACTGTCAACAACATCCAGCTAACTACAGGGGCTGTGAACACTATTTACAATTGAAGGAAAAACTCTCACGTGGTGTTCAGTTAAGACAAGAACAACGGACTCATGTTCCAGAATCTACGCAACCATTACTTCAACGCACAGAAGTTTCTCAACATCAAGTAAATCCTTCAATGTCTCAACTATCTACGTCAAAATTTCATGCAAATTCTCGATCTAAGACGTTTGCAAATGCAGTGAAAGGATCCTTTGATCAGAGTTACCGTCGCCCTATAAGTCAACCTGCTCCAGAATCTTCCACTTCATCTCTCTTACCTGATCTACTCTCTAAGATTATTCCGCACATTATCACTTTATTGACTCCATTCTTGTCAGAAAATAAAGATTACTTTATCTCTTCTTGTCATCTTACTTCCAGAATGGCAGCAAATAATAAAATTTCTATTCATCAACTCACTATAATCAATTGGAATGCTGATGGTATTAGAATGAAACGATCTTCTCTGATTGCCTTTTTGTCCACACATAATATTATGATAGCCTGCATCACAGAAACTCACCTTCTTCCAAACGAAATCTTCACTGTTCCAGGATATAAAATATATAGATATGATAAGAATGCTTCAACTGCATCTGATGGTGTTCCCATTGTAATTAAACGAAATATTACACATCATAAAGTCCTTCTTCCTTATACGTCTGATATAGCAACAGTCGGAATAAATATGTGTCAAAATAACCATGATTTTGTTTTATTTTGTGCTTATAAGCCCCCAAAATATCTGCTAAATACTGCATACCTTGCTCTTTTATTTCAGTCGGTTCAACACTTCTTGTGGGCGATCTAAACTGTAAACACACATCATGGGGATGCAGAGTAACGAACCCAAATGGACATCGTCTTTACAACTGCATTAACAACCTTGGTCTCCATATTCTCGCACCATCTGAACCAACACACTATCCATATAATCCCACCAATCTTCCCGATATCCTTGACATCGGAATTTAAAAGAAAATGCTTTTACCAATTTATAGTGCATCATTAACAGCACTTGATTCAGATCATTGTCCAGTGTTGATTACTTTCCAATTGTCTCCTAATATAACACCTAAAGTGCAACTCCTTATTAATGGTTTTGTTGATTGGGATAAATTTCAGTTGACTCTAGACTCAATGTTAGTCACAGAATATCATCCGCTAACAGCAACAGATATTAACAATTATTTTCAACATGTGTAAATGTGTAAATTATTCTACAATGTGCTCCAAGCGGCCATTAACGCGCTACTACTTACCATCATCCATACTCCAATTAATTAAGGAAAAACATCGTATTCGTAGACAATGGCAACGAGAAAGGCAGCCATGGCAGCGGAAGAAGCTGAAATATCTCATACGATTAGTCAAGACAAATCTTGAACAACATCGCCTGCAGTCATATCAGTCTTACTTATCATCTCTATCTGAAGCTGATAATACTCTTTGGTACGCTACAAATCGTGTTCTACGGGAGCCAACAGTCATCCCGACACTTCGGTTAGACTCTCAAATAGCCACAGACACAGAATCGAAATGTAATTTGCTTGCATCTCATTATCAACATGTATTCACCCCAAACGAGAATAAAAATGAACAGACTACCTCTGAATTTGAAGAACTTACAGAAAATATTAATAAACCGACTGTGCCAGAGAAAATTTCCTATACTACTCCACAAGAACTGTCTCACTTAATTCAAAGGCTTCCAAATAAAAAATCTCCAGGTCATGATCTTATACCCAACATTGTACTAAAGAAGCTTACCAACAAAGCTCTTACTTATTTGACGATAGTTTTCAATGTTGCCCTTTTAGAGCCTGGAAGCTTGCTGTAATCATTGTTTTTCATAAGCCTAACAAACCTAAGCACTTGCCAACTAGTTATCGACCCATTAGCTTACTTGCCACGCTATCGAAATTGTTTGGGAAGGTTATTCATCATCGCATTTGTAAATTTACGTTCCAAAACAAGGTAATACTAGATTTTCAGTTTGGCTTTCGTCCAAAACATTCTACAACACACCAATTGCAGAGTCACTGAATCCATTATAAAAGGCTTTGAAGAAAGAGAGTATGCTGCCGCTGTGTTTCTGGATATTGCCCAAGCATTTGATACTGTTTGGCATGATGGTTTAATGATAAAATTATATAGAATTGGCTTTCCTGACTATCTCACACACATCGTGAAAAGTTTTTTATCTGAGCGTCAGTTCTCAGTACGTATAGATGGCATTAAATCAACGCTTCGTCCAGTTTTAGCCGGAGTACCACAAGGATCTATACTGTCACCACTTCTCTTCAATCTTTTCACATATGACATTCCATGTTTACAACCGTCACACATAGCTATGTATGCTGATGATACAGTTCTCTTTTATTCTCATAGTAACCTAAATACTGCAATCAACACTCTTCAGACATCCTTATAGGAGTTGTCTAAATGGTTCTCTGACTGGAGATTACTACTCAACATTACCAAGACAGAAGCTAAAATCTTCTCTTTAAGGCCTATTTATAATCCACCTCCTTTGATTCTTCTAAATGAACAAGTTACATGGCTCTCTAGTCAAGAAACAGTCAAATATTTGGGAATATTATTAGAAACGAAACTTAAATGGAATGCCCATATAACTCGCATTGTTACACTAACCTCTTCTAGAATTCGAAAATTATACCCTTTGGTTAATAGACGTTCAGAAATTGGATTGGACTGTTCAATGCTACTCTACACCTCGCTTGTACGACCTCTTTTAACTTACGCAGCGCCAGTGCGTGTGGGGGACAGCAAATAGGACTCACATGCATCGCCTACAAGTTCTCCAGAACAAGTTCCTGTGTACTGCAACAAATGCCCCCTGGTTTGTAAGAAATCAATAACTGCATTCTTCCACTAGAACAGTACATCCATTCAATGTCAAAATCTTCCTTCAACAAACTTCCTGGTGTTCCTGGAGCTGTGACATATAACATTGGAGCAAGATCTTGTCAGCCATCTAGACTTAAAAGTAAACTTCCTCGAGACATCTTTCTTAGCGGTACTGACGACTCTTCATAAATTTAACACAGAAAATCATTATCGTATTTTTATTCTCATAATTCACAAAAATGATTAATTAACTAATTTAAATTACTTAGAGGAGCCTTTAGAGCCAACCTCAGCATGATATTCTGCATGTGATATTCCATAATTTAACAGTGGTCTGTATAGCAAGTTTGCTGGGCGACCAATATTAAACACAAAAAAAAAAAAAAGAAAAGAAAAAGGTATCTGACCCTACTAATGGGTAGTGATAGATAATTTGTTTGTGTAAGCGTGGATTCTTTACTTATTACTTCTATGAAGAGATGGTGAAGATAATTGTACATAAATATATCCGCCTTATAAAATTGAGATTTCATCCCATTATACAGAGTGTAAAACAACACTGAGTTTAGGTACAAACTGTTGATATTGTCAATTATGACAATAATTTATGCTTAATCTACGTAATCATTTTCGCCGACACATTTTCAACGGCCCCAATTATGGTGCCACCTATTGGGAACTAGCGGAACTCTTTTATGGTTTGTAAATTCTTTGTATAGTTCGCATCGAGTGCTGATCGGAGAAGCATCTTATCGAACAGTGCTCCGCCCTGTTTTGTGTTTACGTAGTTGTGTGGGTTTTTCAAGTTATATTTAGTGGAATTATATTATTATCTAACAGTTTAACGACATTGTGTGGTGTTTAAGTTATAACTTTATTTCTTTATCATTTTGTGTTACGTGCGCGATCATAATCGAGTGATTGTGTAGTAATTACTTTAGCTTGGCTCTCTGAGCCAAGCGTGGTGCCTGTTAAAATGACTCAAAATACTGAAGACTGGTGTCTAATCGAAAATCAACCTGGTGTATTTAACATAGTGACTTCAAATACGACAACATCCACAACATCTGTAACAAGTAGTAGTACCCCTACATCTACAATGACTACATTATGTGATCCTACTCGCGTACCCACAATAACTAGGAAACAAATTAATCCCGCGGAAAACGCAACTTCAAGTAAAAGTAAAGTAAGAGATCATGTCGTTAAGAAACAGAAACTAAATACGGACAAAGCCAAATCAAATTCTTCAGTTTCCGATACACGAACAACATTATCTCATGAAACATTAATTCATCCGGATATCAAACTACAAAATGTTTTCGATCCTCTTGTCCATGAAATGGATACGGACATATCACCACCAAACCAAAATAATCCTCAAGTAGGGAACCAAAAAGATAACAACAACAGAGATTTTCCTAGACCCAAATCAACTCGAATGCCGCCAATTATTGTGAAGAATATCCCAGCCGGAAATTTCTTTGCAAAAAATAAAAAACTGCAGTCACTACTTAGCCAGCCACTGAAAATCACATACTCTGCTGAAGGAATTAAATATTTAACTAGTTGTCGTGATGATTATGACAAGTTATATAATATCTTGCAAACTGAAAACCTTCAGTTTTATTCACACGAACCTCGGGAAACTAAATTACTACAAGTAGTACTGAAAGGACTTCCAGCTTTTGTAGAATCTGCTACTCTCAAAACAGAACTTGAACTCTTAGATTTTCAAATAGAACACATTCGGCAAATTACTGTTCCTTGCTACGACACTGATGGCATACCGACACGACGTCCCATTCCCATCTGGATACTTACACTTCCAAATAATGAACACTACCGAACCATATACCAATTGCAAGATATTAACAATGATATCATAAAAATTGAGTCATATGGACCTCGTCCACATATTACACAATATCATAAGTGTCAGGGTTTTGGACACACTTCACGTCGATGTAATTTGCCTACTAGATGTGTTAAATGTGGAAATAATCACTTATTCGCCGAATGTCCTCTGAAAGGTCCTGTCCATATCCCAAAATGTGCAAATTGTGACGGCGCACATACTGCCAGCTACAGTCAGAGCCCCATTCAACTAAAGAAGAAAGGAACTTCAAGAGAAGATGAGGAACAGGAGAATTCTTTCCGAAGAACGTTCTACTCCACCAACATGGAAACAGAGCGACTTTCCTTTACTTGCTAATCCTGGCAACACCAAAGCTTTCCAGTCAACATTCAATACTCCAAGTGCAACATCAACATCATCAGAATCAATATCAGACTCCTTCAAAGAGTCACTCACTGAACATTCAACATACAATTCAGCTTATCCGCGCAACTTTTCATAAAATCCAAAATGCAAATGACTTAATATCCAAGGTAATAATCAGGGAACGGATTTATATGGACTAAAAATATATGAAATATGTAAATATATATGTAGTTATTTTTACCAAAATATGGAATTAAATATGGATTTTTACCAAAATATGGAATTAAATATGGACTTAAAATTATAAAAAAATGACTATGTACGTTAAATATTGGTACATTTTAATCAAACTAAACAAAAAATATAATGGACGTACCTTATCTTCCAATGTAGTTTCAACAAAACACAATTTTTATTGTCTGTTACCATAACAATAGGTTACAAACATTTCTTTCAAGTGCTGAAAAGTGAATCTTCTTCTATTGTCTCTGAGGATAGATTTATACTGACTAAAAGAGCGTTCGACGTCACAAGAAGTAACTGGTACATAATTCAATTTCACAATGTCTGCTGGGGATAAGTCCAAGTTAATCTTCACTGTTGATTCACCACTCATCACAGCAACAACCTTTTGTAGTTCTTCATATCCAGGGTTTTTTGAAAGTACAGTGTCCACCTTAGCTCTTACTGCATCTGCAACTTTACCTCTACCACGATTCTGTTGTTCCACAGTACTATTTATAATTTCAAAACTTTCAGATAGTGAAAGGTGCCTATTTTGGAGACTTTTGAGCGTTTTTATGATGATTGAAAATGTATGCTGAATGTGAGCTAAGTCATTCTTCACACTTATGTCACAGGTAACTGTTTTCGCAGTATCAATTGAGACTGCATCTTCAGAGTCCAATGCAAGGAGAACATTGTTAATAGAGTCTATATGTTCGGCATAATATTCAACTGCTTCTAGCCATGTACCCCATCTAGTTAAAATTGGCTTTGGTGGCAATGGAATTTCAGGGTACATTTCTTTCAACACGTTAACTCTACTGGGAGCTTTGAGAAATACTTTTTTCACTGATGAAATCAACAAATCTACTTTAGGGAAATTGTCTCTGACCACTTCTGCCACACGATGAAATGCATGCGCCACACAAGTAAAATGAGTCAATTTAGGATATACAACAGATAATGCTTGTCCAGCTTTGACCATATAAGGGGCAGCATCGCTAATAAAGAATAACACATTATCGTACATAATACCCTTTGGCCACAGGATACCCATAGCTTCGTTGAACAGTTTAACTATAGTTTTGTTATTGCACTTTTCTAGAACATCACAATGTAAAAGAATTCGTTCAGAATATTGTTCACTTAACAAACCGATAACTACATTACCAACAAGTCTACCTTCTTTGTCGGGAGTCTCATCAATGGAAACCCAAATTGAACTATCTTTAATTTCATCTCTTATCTTCTGTATTGTCTCATCGTAGATGGATGGAGCATACGTCTTCCTAAGTGTTGACTCATCCGGGATTGTATGTTGAGTATATTTTTCAAGGAATTCCCTGAAGACCTTATTCTTTAGTTTGTAGAGAGGAATATCAGCAGAGATGAGAGAACGGCACAGGTCGATGTTAAACTCAGATCTTACATTCGATGTTGTTGGTTGTGTTAAAAACAATTGTCTCTGCTTGGAATTTAGTTGTTTGTTGGCCTGATGTTTACTAGTTGTAATGTGTTGTTGCACCAGGAACTTTTGTGTAGATGATACTGCACACTGACACAAATTACAAAATAATATTTTATTGTCAGTTGATAAACCATCTTCTTTAAATTCTGAAATGTAAGTTGTTAGTTTTGATTTTAAATTGACTGAATGACGTACTTTTGGCATATTTACCGTCTTTATAGTATGATTTACAAAACTGAACCTATGTGTACTCTGACTGGCATTTAACTGTTGAGCTGCACAACTGAAGTCTGTTAAAAATTTTAAATTAAATTAATACAGTTTTGTAACTTACTTTCCCATTGTTGATAGGACTGCTAATTTTCAAATAACTCTGATGTTAAAGGGATTACTGAACATGTGTTTAAATCTCTATTGTTGAAATGTATTTTTAAAAGTTAATGGAATTTTGTTTTGTTTTATTGTTAAACCTAATATAATATGGACTGTTTTATATGAAATATGGAAAATATATGGAAATTAACGAAAATATGTACTAAACTCTAAAATATGGAAAAATATGGAAAATAAAAGTAGGATTTTTCAACCCTACACATTGTGAAACATAAAGATTATGCAAAATATAAATTATATTAGCTTTATAAGTAAATATGTATTTACATATAAATCCTTTCCCTGGTAATAATATTCATTGAAGGTTTCATTAATCTTTTCAATTACAACAATCCATAAAAGACCTCTAAATGATTTCCAAACACAAAGGTTTAAACATCTTAAATTTCAATGCAAACGGAATAATTTACCATACTTACGAACTACAAGCCTTGCTCCTTAATTATGATATTGACCTCGCATGTATTAGTGAAACTCATCTAAAACCCCAATGAAATTTCGTATACGCAACTATACTGTTATCCGTACAGACAGAATCAACCGACCTGGTGGAGGAACTGCTATACTCATTAAAAACTCCATGCCATATCGAACAGCCATATTTCCAAATTTTCAGACTCTCGAAGGCACTGGTATATTCATCCAGCTTGAAGGAACAGAAATACTAATAGCATCTGTTTATTATCCGCCATATGCTCAACTCAATAAAAATGACCTGACCCTGCTTATCACACATCACAAACATTTCATTTTCTGTGGTGACCTCAATGCTAAACACAAATCATGGAATTCCAAACTAAATACTTCGAAAGGTGAAACCTTACTATTACATTCAAATCAATATCATTATTCAATTACAGGATCTAAAGAACCAACGAGAATTCCCTGGATAACCACTCATCATCCAGATGTACTTGATATTTGATTATATAACACAAAATACTCTCCAGTACAACAAATCTGCTTAAACGCTCTCGACTGTGACCATATTCCAGTTCTTTTGACTTTCAAGGCCCCCTTTCATATGATCTCAAGTCAACCTTCTACAGAGAAAGTTACAGATTGGAATTTCTTCACGAAACGCTTGCACCAAATCATCCCGGGTAATTTACCGACTTTGAAAACTTCTGAAATAGACACTGCTATACAAATATTTTCTGACACTATCATAGAAACATTCGATGAATCGTCCTCCACATTGACTATTGAGACATCAGATAACATCTACGGTAGTACTGAACTAAAACATCTTCTTAAAGCCAAAAATCAAGCTCGAAAACTGTGGCAGCTTTATGCGGATCCTCAAGCAAAAAGAGCTTTTTATCGGTATCAACGTGCTATCCGAAGAAAATATGAGACTTACAAAATCAATAAGTTTGCCGACACAGTGGAAAACATTAAGCCTACAGGAATAACCTTCTGGACTTTTACAAATCGAATGCTAGGAAAAACTACCACAAAAAAATCGACATTTATTAAAGACTCAAGTGGTACATTTAATTATGATCCTATTGATAGGCTTGAAGCTCTTGCAAACTCCTTCCAAAATCGATTCTCCTCCCATCATCATTCCTCACTACAAGACTTTTCAACAACAATATCACAACATGTACAGTCCATATTACATCGCCCTGAACCTGGAAATACACCTCACGTACGACCACAAGAAATCAAGACCATAATTCGAAACCTAGCACCGGAGAAGACACCTGGCCCGGATAAAATCACACCAGCCATATTGAAGAAATTGCCAAAAAGAGCCATTACATATTTAACAAATATATTCAACTCATGTCTATATCATAATTATTTTCCAACAGCATGGAAAGCAGCACATATTATACCAATAGTTAAGCCGGGAAAAGATCCAACATTACCCCAAAGTTATAGACCAATCAACCTAACCAACTTCCTTGGAAAAATTTTTGAACGTATCATTCTGGCACAACTAAACCCATATTTAACTGCAAAAAATGCCATTTACCATGAACAGTTTGGATTTAAACCTCAACATAGTCCCAGAGAAGCACTTCACAGAATAACAACATCCATCCAAAGAGGATTTGAACTTGGACAACATATAGTAGCTACATTTATTGACATCCAGCAAGCTTTTGATACTGTCTGGCACACCGGTTTGTTATATAAACTTCACAATCTTAACATTCCTGTAAATTATATTCAACTTATCGCCAGTTATCTTACAGATAGAACCTTTCGTGTTCAAGAAGGACGCTATCTCTCTAACGCTCACACAATAACTGCAGGAGTTCCTCAAGGATCGGTTTTAAGTCCAACACTGTACTGTGCATATGTCCGTGATATACCAATTCAATCCAAATGTAAACTTATGCTATACGCATGATGATACTGTTATTTATACTAAGCACATAAACATTCAGTTTGCTTGTCTACAAATGCAGGAAGCCTTAAATATCTTAACCCAATGGTCCACAAAATGGCGTCTCAAGATAAATGACTCCAAGTCGCAAGCAGTTGTTTTTACACGAAATTTCCGCGGCACTTTCAGCCCTTCACCATCCAAAATGAAAATATACCTTTCAAAACTACCGTCAAGTATCTTGGAGTTCTTCTTGACAAGAGACTTACTTTTAAACATCACGTCACACATATTCGTGAGAAGGCTTTCCAAAGATATATGCTTCTCTATTCATTTTTCAAGAGTTATACGTCTTTAAATATCAAAACAATATTGTACAAAGTATTAATTCGATCCTACATGACATACTGCTGTGAAATATGGGCTCAAGCACATACACGACATCTTAAACGACTAGACGGACTTCAAAGAGCCATCTGTAGAACCATCACTGGAGCGGATTATCTCATCCGAAATAGCCAACTGTATAATGATCTTGGGATACTATACTTTTCAGATTATATCAAAACTCTTCGTACAAAATTTCTAGCATCCCTCCACAACCATCCAAATCCACTAATAAGTAAAAATATACCGGTTCCTCATACATGACCGTATCAATTTGCTCACTCTACTATTGGTAGATAACGTTGCCTTAAAATATTTTAGGTTATAACTTATCATATGATCTCCTACAATTCTTTCATAAGGAAAGGGTCAAATTCGACCTGGTACTTATGAAGAAAGAGACATTGGAGACCGGAAGTTTAGGCATTATGAATCATTAAAATAGGCAGGCAAAAAGGCATCATAAATGGCTAAAATAGGCAGGCAAAAAGGCATTATAAATACGCAATAAATGGCAATTACAAAAACCTTGTACTAGACCCATTTATTTGCACTATTCAATAATTCGATCGTCATGTTTAAAGAACCTTAAAGTTTTAAACAAAATGCTAATGTTGTACTTGACACAAAAATGAAAATGTTTTTAAAAGGCATTTGTATTGCAATGCCTTATTGATTGCACACGACAACCAAATGCTTTTTTAAGTTCTCTGGGGTGATGTTGAGTCTCCTGCCAGAGAACACATATTTCGTATGAGAAAATACCTCTCAATTTCGACAGAGGTTATTGGAGCAAATCTAAAACATATTATCAGTGTAGGATCCATTTCGTCACCTTGCAGAATTTTTTAATTTTTTTCTAAGTTTATCAAGATTACAATTTTTCGAAAACACATTTTTACACTTTTTCCTAACTAATGAACCCCGTTTCCCTGGTACACTGTCCATTCTTTGCACTGCATCATTCACAATTGTCACTGACTTCGTCAAAGGTTGCCTTCTTTCTTGAAGCTGGCAGATCACCTATGGCAGGACCGGTCGAGGTGGGTTCCTCCAAGTGGTGACCGGGGGGTGCAATGGTGGCTCTCGTGCTCTTCTTTTCGGCCATTTTTCGTCCATTCACCATCCACTCCTCTTCGTTCTCTCTTCTTTTTCATCACTATTTCACTCTGCCGGCCGCCATTGCATGCGGAACGCCCACCACATCATCACAGCCATTTTCACCTCTCCATCCCCGCTGTTTTTGTTCTTGCCACGTCCGCCACCATGACGGGATTTGTTAATAATGCCTGATGAGGCTTTATTCTTCTTCCCCTTCTAATTCTTATATCTATTATTAGGTTAAGTTTCTTAGGTTTATAACTCCCGTCTCACCAGCGGGGATCTTTCCTATCTCCGTGGTCCTGTCCCACGGTTTCGAGCGCGACTTCCAACTTGTGTGGCCCGACAGGGCGCCCAGCAACGAAGCAATAGTGGACCCTTCATACTGCCCCTATATGCAAGTCTAGGTGCGGAGCCCGGACCAGTAGTCAAGTACACTCACGTAGAACCCCAATGGGGGTCCGGAGCGACTTAAACGTCCCGGTGACCGACTCTTCTTGCCGGGGCGGATATATCGCTCCGACGTGTTACCGCTGACGTATGGGTGTCGCAGTGTAATCAACCACAAGTCCCCTGAAGCTGCGTGCGGTCTCGGATTGCTCCGGCTTTGGGAGGGTCGGTCGGAGTTAGCCGCAGTAGTCTGGCACTTGTATTCGGTGTAGAGTGGGGAGCCACGGGCGGTTATTCCCGTGGTAGGGGCATAAAACTGCGACACGCCTCTGGTGTAAGACTTGCCATTAGGTGTGTAATGACCAGTTTGAAGGGTAACTTGCGTGAAGTGGGTTGCTTGGGATCGGGCTGTGGGGGGGGTCCCCACGGCCGGCACAGACCGCGAAGAATTTTTAGGTGTCTTTTTCTTTCGCCCCCCCCCCGCGGCAGGCTGACGCCGACAGTTCCGTAGGGGGGGGCCAGTTCAAAATGGCCTCTTCGCGCTCGTCTTCTCCTCCCTCAGAAAAAAATAATAAAAAACAGAAGACAGGAATTGATACGACTGGTGGTCAAATTTTGACGAAAATTGCTATGGACTTGGACCCTGAGAAAGTAACTGTCAAAGTGCCGCCTCCGAAGTTTATCAGTATCACCTTGGACGGAACAGAAAAGACAATGAAAAACATTAGTCCATTTTACGTGAGACGCGCACTCGACGGACTCGTTGGGAAGGTCAAAAATGCAACTCGCCTACGCAACGGTAGTCTCCTCGTCGAGACGGTATCTCCAAAACAGAGTGAGACGCTGTTGAAAGCGAAGTTGCTAGGGTCTTAAGTAGAATACAAATGGTGGGTACCCATGGCTCCCAAATGGCTCCCATGGCTCCCCATGTGACGTCAGAAGTGGGCGTGGCAAGTGACGTCATTGTGGGCGTGGCCAAAATATTACGTCATAGTGGGCGTGGCCAAATTATTGCGTCATGGGCGGGGCTTAAGTTATGACGTCACGGAGGGGGTGGGGGGCTTAAAGTGATGACGTAGGAAAGGGGCGTAACGTAATAAATGGCAATCTAAGAGTTCAAGGTTAAAGTGTGACGTGCAGGTATGTAATGGCATGACATGTTTATCTCCTCAATGTGGAAATTATGACGTAGGAAAGGGGCGTAACTTAAATTACGTCAAGGTTAAAGTGTGACGTGCGGGTATGTAATGGCATGACAAGTTTATCTCCTCAATGTGGGAATTATGACGTAGGAAAGGGGCGTAACTTAAATTACGTCAAGGTTAAAGTGTGACGTAATGCGGGTATGATGTTTATCTCCTCAATGTGGAAATTATGACGTAGGAAAGGGGCGTAACTTAAATTACGTCAAGGTTAAAGTGTGACGTGCAGGTATGTAATTGTATGACAAGTTCATACATGTTTATCTCATCAATGTTGCTATGTGTGCAAATATAATGCTAAGTCATATCCGGCAATTGTTCTAGTTCATACATGTTTGAAAACTGCTATGTGTACACATCCGGCGAAGAATTAATCTATCACACTTAAACACATACATACTTTTTCTTAAGATTCTAATGTAATGGTAATTTAATTGATTGGGGAATGGGCGTTGGAACGTGGGACATAAATGGATAAAAAATTAATCTAGCACACTTGTAAATTAAACAGGATGTGGCTGAAGTGACGTCATAAATATGTAATTGAAGTTGGAAATGGGGGAGGGGGGGTAAAAATGTACTTTAAGCCAATTGTTGAGTAATTGATAAAAAATATTAAGATTCTAATGTACTGGTAATTGAATTGATAAATAGTAATGGGAAATGGAAATTGGAATGTGGGAATTATTGATGGCGTAAATGGTTGTACTTTAAACCAATTTATAAAAAAATTAATCTAGCACACTTGTAAATTAAACACATACATTCTTCTCGTATTATTCCAATGTAATACATTTTGAGTGGTTTGTTTAACGTATTTAATTTAAGCCATACATTATTACCAACATTAATTTCATCAGAATGTGACATTATTATGATTTAGAGCAGTAATTGTAGCAGATAAATCAGCGTAGATAAATATTGCATGATGCAAATAATATCCAAGCTGTTAAATTCACATCCGGTGAAGACGCAAGTGCTGAATAATGGCCAGCTATCCAATGGATGTCCTGAAACTGGTTGTACTTTAAGCCAATTGTTGAGTAATTGATAAAAAATATTAAGATTCTAATGTACTGGTAATTGAATTGATAAATAGTAATGGCAAATGGAAATTGGAATGTGGGAATTATTTATGGTGTAAATGGTTGTACTTTAAACCAATTTATAAAAAAATTAATCTAGCACACTTGTAAATTAAACACATACACTCTTCTCATTTTATTATTATTCCAATGTAATACATTTTGAGTGGTTTGTTTAGCGTATTTAATTTAAGCCATACATTATTACCAACATTAAATTCATCAGAATGTGACATTATTATTTCGTAATAAAGTAATTGTAGCAGATAAATCAATGTAGATGTATATGTTATTACATAGGCATAAGTGTGCAAATATTATGCAAGCTTGCTGAATCACTTCCGGCGACGGTGCAATTGCTGAGTAATGATAAAAATATGTTTTTGAAACACCTGGAACGTGTTATATTACACAAATATTGCATGATGCAAATTATATGCAAGCTGTTAATTGACATCCGGCGTCTTATAGCTATCTGCTATGTGTGCAAATATTATGCAATGTCACATCCGACGATGAAATTGCTGAGTAATGATAAAAAACATGTTTTTGATAATGACCTTGGAGGTAATATGGCTGGATGATGAGGTGAATTATTTAGAAGTGTAATGAAAGAAGTATTGCAGTTTGGAATAATTGACATTGAACAAGTTTAGACAGCAGTGGGAGGGGGGGCAAGATGATCTATAATACGCTCGAATTTATACAATTATTACACTATCACATATTTTATAAAAGATCTTTGTCAAAAAACTTTGGTAGTGTAATAGCAGCCATAGCGTTAATAATGTCTCACAATATTTATTTTAATTTAGATTATACTGCATCCCCGGTCTCGGCTTGAGCTGAAGAAGAAGAAATCGCACAATTTAAATGCTCTGAGTGTAAAAAACAGTGACCATGATGAAGCGTGGTGAATGTTAAGCTTGATTATGAAGAATGTTCGAATTGTAATAAATGTTCTTTTTGGAAATAGTTTTGCACTGTAATTTCTTCTATGTCTTAACCATCCATTTCCATCTCACATGACCAAAGGGTAGGGTTCGTTTAGAGAATTAACCTATAACACTTTCCTTTCAGATATTAGTAATCCTTTTCCAATATTGAGAATTGGTATATTGGTTTTCAAATATTAATAATCCTTAAGAATTGGTGTATAAGTTGAGATTATTCTAAACATATATGTTACCAGAATATAACATAATTCCAGTGGTAGCTTATTGATTTGGGAGCGGTGGATTCATTACATGTTTGTATGATAAAACCTGAGGATGATTGAGAGAATGCCAATGATTAAACTGAATCTAGTCATTGGGGATGGGGATGTGCTTGGTAAAAGAAAATAGTAACAACATAAAATTATGCGTATATATTTATTCCTAAAAATAAATACAATGCACTGAGTAAGAAAAAAAGTAACACATACTTACATTTTTAAACATATGATATGAGTAAAAGCACTTTATACATAATCCAATTAGACACTTTGAACATTGTGTTCGAACAACGTTCTTACACCCTTTTTGCACACATCTCCTCCGACTTTTGAAAGGGATATATTGTACCAAATGTTACAACTTGTCAAAAATCGTAATCTTGTGACATATACGTTACAACTTGTCGAAAATCGTAATCTTGTGACAAATATGTTACACCTTTTCGACATGGTGTTGCATTATCGCAACACGAATACGATTTTCGACATGGTGTTGCATTATCGCAACACGAATACGATTTTCGACAAGGTGTTGCATTATCGCAACACGAATACGATTTTCGACATGGTGTTGCATTATCGCAACACGAATACGATTTTCGACATGGTGTTGCATTATCGTAACACGAATACGATTTTCGACATGGTGTTGCATTATCGCAACACGAATACGATTTTCGACATGGTGTTGCATTATCGCAACACGAATACGATTTTCGACATGGTGTTGCATTATCGCAACACGAATACGATTTTCGACATGGTGTTGCATTATCGCAACACGAATACGATTTTCGACATGGTGTTGCATTATCGCAACACGAATACGATTTTCGACATGGTGTTGCATTATCGCAACACGAATACGATTTTCGACATGGTGTTGCATTATCGCAACACGAATACGATTTTCGACGTGGTGTTGCATTATCGCAACACGAATACGATTTTCGACATGGTGTTGCATTATCGCAACACGAATACGATTTTCGACAAGTTGTAACGTATATGTCACAAGATTACGATTTTTGACAAGTTGTAACATTTGGTACAATATATCCCTTTCAAAAGTCGGAGGAGATGTGTGCAAAAAGGGTGTAAGAGCGTTGTTCGAACACAATGTTCAAAGTGTCTTATTGGATTATGTATAAAGTGCTTTTACTCATATCATATGTTTAAAAATGTAAGTATGTGTTACTTTTTTTCTTACTCAGTGCATTGTATTTATTTTTAGGAATAAATATATACGCATAATTTTATGTTGTTACTATTTTCTTTTACCAAGCACATCCCCATCCCCAATGACTAGATTCAGTTTAATCATTGGCATTCTCTCAATCATCCTCAGGTTTTATCATACAAACATGTAATGAATCCACCGCTCCCAAATCAATAAGCTACCACTGGAATTATGTTATATTCCGGTAACATATATGTTTAGAATAATCTCAACTTATACACCAATTCTTAAGGATTATTAATATTTGAAAACCAATATACCAATTCTCAATATTGGAAAAGGATTACTAATATCTGAAAGGAAAGTGTTATAGGTTAATTCTCTAAACGAACCCAACCCTTTGGTCATGTGAGATGGAAATGGATGGTTAAGACATAGAAGAAATTACAGTGCAAAACTATTTCCAAAAAGAACATTTATTACAATTCGAACATTCTTCATAATCAAGCTTAACATTCACCACGCTTCATCATGGTCACTGTTTTTTACACTCAGAGCATTTAAATTGTGCGATTTCTTCTTCTTCAGCTCAAGCCGAGACCGGGGATGCAGTATATCTAAATTAAAATAAATATTGTGAGACATTATTAACGCTATGGCTGCTATTACACTACCAAAGTTTTTTTGACAAAGATCTTTTATAAAATATGTGATAGTGTAATAATTGTATAAATTCGAGCGTATTATTCATCATCTTGCCCCCCCTCCCACTGCTGTCTAAACTTGTTCAATGTCAATTATTCCAAACTGCAATACTTCTTTCATTACACTTCTAAATAATTCACCTCATCATCCAGCCATATTACCTCCAAGGTCATTATCAAAAACATGTTTTTTATCATTACTCAGCAATTTCATCGTCGGATGTGACATTGCATAATATTTGCACACATAGCAGATAGCTATAAGACGCCGGATGTCAATTAACAGCTTGCATATAATTTGCATCATGCAATATTTGTGTAATATAACACGTTCCAGGTGTTTCAAAAACATATTTTTATCATTACTCAGCAATTGCACCGTCGCCGGAAGTGATTCAGCAAGCTTGCATAATATTTGCACACTTATGCCTATGTAATAACATATACATCTACATTGATTTATCTGCTACAATTACTTTATTACGAAATAATAATGTCACATTCTGATGAATTTAATGTTGGTAATAATGTATGGCTTAAATTAAATACGCTAAACAAACCACTCAAAATGTATTACATTGGAATAATAATAAAATGAGAAGAATGTATGTGTTTAATTTACAAGTGTGCTAGATTAACTTTTTTATAAATTGGCTTAAAGTACAACCATTTACGCCATAAATAATTCCCCCTTTCCAATTTCAATTAACATTTTATAAATTGGCGTAAAGTACAACCATTTACGCAATAAATAATTCCCCCATTCCAATTTCAATTAACACTTGCGAATTTCCCTTACCCATTACTATTTATCAATTAAATTACTATTACATTAGAATTTTATCAAATCCCCCCCCCATTTCCAACTTCAATTACTCCAACTTCAATTACATATTTATAACGTCGCACTGTAATCTTCTTTATGACGAACAACAATAATAATAATGAGAAGAAGAAGAAGCAGCAATTACTATATTACGAACTGCTTCGGTAATAATGTATGGCTTAAAATAAATCCAATAAATGTTACTTCAAAATGTATTAAATTATTAATCATTCCAATCAATGTTAATTCAAAATTTATTAAATTGGAATAATAATAATAATAATAATAATAATAATAATAATAATAATAATAATAATAATAATAATAATAATAATAATAATAAGGTGGCCATTATTCAGCACTTGCGTCTTCACCGGATGTGAATTAACAGCTTGCATATTAATTGCATCATGCAATATTTGTGTAATATGACGCGTTGCAGGTGCTTAAAGAACATGCTTTTATCATTACTCAGCAATTGCATCGTCGCCGGAAGTGATTCAGCAAGCTTGCATAATATTTGCACACTTATGCATTACACAACATATACATCTACATTAAATGTATTACATTGGAATAATAATAATATGAGAAGAATGTATGTGTTTAATTTACAAGTGTGCTAGATTAATTTTTTTATAAATTGGTTTAAAGTACAACCATTTACACCATAAATAATTCCCACATTCCAATTTCCATTTGCCATTACTATTTATCAATTCAATTACCAGTACATTAGAATCTTAATATTTTTTATCAATTACTCAACAATTGGCTTAAAGTACAACCAGTTTCAGGACATCCATTGGATAGCTGGCCATTATTCAGCACTTGCGTCTTCACCGGATGTGAATTTAACAGCTTGGATATTATTTGCATCATGCAATATTTATCTACGCTGATTTATCTGCTACAATTACTGCTCTAAATCATAATAATGTCACATTCTGATGAAATTAATGTTGGTAATAATGTATGGCTTAAATTAAATACGTTAAACAAACCACTCAAAATGTATTACATTGGAATAATACGAGAAGAATGTATGTGTTTAATTTACAAGTGTGCTAGATTAATTTTTTTATAAATTGGTTTAAAGTACAACCATTTACGCCATCAATAATTCCCACATTCCAATTTCCATTTCCCATTACTATTTATCAATTCAATTACCAGTACATTAGAATCTTAATATTTTTTATCAATTACTCAACAATTGGCTTAAAGTACATTTTTACCCCCCCTCCCCCATTTCCAACTTCAATTACATATTTATAACGTCACTTCAGCCACATCCTGTTTAATTTACAAGTGTGCTAGATTAATTTTTTATCCATTTATGTCCCACGTTCCAACGCCCATTCCCCAATCAATTAAATTACCATTACATTAGAATCTTAAGAAAAAGTATGTATGTGTTTAAGTGTGATAGATTAATTCTTCGCCGGATGTGTACACATAGCAGTTTTCAAACATGTATGAACTAGAACAATTGCCGGATATGACTTAGCATTATATTTGCACACATAGCAACATTGATGAGATAAACATGTATGAACTTGTCATGCAATTACATACCTGCACGTCACACTTTAACCTTGACGTAATTTAAGTTACGCCCCTTTCCTACGTCATAATTTCCACATTGAGGAGATAAACATCATACCCGCATTACGTCACACTTTAACATTGACGTAATTTAAGTTACGCCCCTTTCCTACGTCATAATTCCCACATTGAGGAGATAAACTTGTCATGCCATTACATACCTGCACGTCACACTTTAACCTTGAACTCTTAGATTGCCATTTATTACGTTACGCCCCTTTCCTACGTCATCACTTTAAGCCCCCACCCCCTCCGTGACGTCATAACCTAAGCCCCGCCCATGACGCAATAATTTGGCCACGCCCACTATGACGTAATACTTTGGCCACGCCCACAATGACGTCACTTGCCACGCCCACTTCTGACGTCACATGGGGAGCCATGGGAGCCATTTGGGAGCCATGGGTACCCACCATTTGTATTCTACTGTCTTACCCTATTAAAGTCGAACGGCACTCCTCGCTAAACACCACGCGGGGAGTAGTGCATACGGATTCTCTGGACGGTATGTCTGATGAAGAGATCCAACTAGAACTGGCGGAACAGTCTGTGTCCAAGGCTTACCGTTTATTACGTAAGCGGGACGGACAGACTATTCCGCTGAGCACTGTCTTTTTGACCTTCGAAAAGCCTATCCTACCAGAGTACATCCTTGTCGGGTACGAGCGTGTCCCAGTTCATGCGTATGTGCCGAACCCAATGCGGTGCTTTAGGTGCCAACGGTTCGGACATACGCAAAAACGTTGCACAAACAACATCGTATGTGCAAAGTGCGGCGGTTCTGACCATGGGGAATCCCCGTGTGCCAGCGCCGAGCACTCTGTGAATTGTGCTGGGGACCACGCCTCCAATTCTAGAAATTGCCCGAAGTATATGGTAGAGAAGGATATCCAAGAACTGAGAGTCCGAGAAAATATTACGTTTTTAGATCAACAGAAAAAGGCGACGGAAAAGTCCTATGCAGCAGTTTTGCAAAAGGCAACACAAGCAATAGATGTATTTACGCAAACGCCACCTCTTGTTAGTATACCTGGGAAGCGTATTGAAAGCGCAACCCAGACGTATGTAGACGTTGCCACTCAGACTGCTGAGTCAGACGACTCGTGTGGCCTTGACATAAGGCTTTATATTCCAAAAAAGATTATTACCGTGGCGACAGAGAAAGACTCTACGCCTGGTAGATCGCCGCGACGTCGTGCTCCCTGTTCTGGTGACGGGTCGAGATCACGGTCTCGATCAAGATCACGATCGGGCGTGCGGCGATCTGCGAGCGAATCCCCACGGTCGAAGACCAAGCAGTCTCAGTCAACGGCACGAAATCCTAGAAAAGATAAGAAGAGAAAATCACCCGTCAAGCCACCATGATAATTTAGATCCACATAATGACTGATATCATACAATGGAATGTGAACGGTGTACGCAGCAGATATGCAGAACTACAGCAATTGATCTATCGTGAGAACCCTGCTATTTTATGTCTACAGGAGACACACCTCCGACCTGAACATTCCCTGAAAATCTCGGGATACAATGTTTACCGGTATGACCATCTTGCCGGTATTCGTGCTAACGGAGGTTGTGCCCTCCTTCTCCGCCAGAATATCTTTTCCTCTGTTCTAAACATTAACAGTCCTCATCAATGCATAGCTGCCAGAGTAACCTTACCTACCATACAGTTTTCAATAGTCTCCGTTTATATGCCCCCAGATACACCCTTTACAGTACTTGAAATTCAACATATTCTTTCACAGGTACCTGCACCATATCTCTTGGTGGGGGATTTCAATGCATCCCACCACTCTTGGGGCTCAAATTCCGATGACGACAGAGGAAATAAAATAGCAGAGGTATGTACCCGTCTAAATCTTGTTACCCTGAATTCAGGGGAAGCAACACACCTTTCCTTGGCTTATGGTACATACTCCATGATAGATATCTCCATTTGTAGCCCAGGTTTGTCCACGCATTTCGAATGGTCTGTGATTCACGACCTACATGGTAGTGACCACTACCCCATCCGAATGCGTATGTCCGCTTTACGTCCTGCGGAATCTCGATCTCCAAACTGGGTTATTAAAAAGGCGGACTGGGTCGGATTTTCGGAGTCCATATCATTCGAAGATAACGGACATGAAAGTGTGGACTCGTAGTAGACCATTTCTCAAATATGGTTATCAAGTCAGCGGAATTATCTATCCCCCGGTCGTCCTGCAGGCCAAAACGCTTCTCTGTCCCCTGGTGGTCGGATGCCTGCAGAGATGCAATCCGAGACCGCCGATGTGCCTTACGCCAATTTGAGCGCCATCCGACCCAAGAAAATTTTGTCCAGTTTAAACGTCTTCGAGCAAAAGCTCGTCGCACTGTATGCGATGCTAAGAAGACGTCCTGGACAAACTACGTCAATTCAATGAAAAGGAATGTCCCATCTAACATCGTATGGGACAAAGTCCGCCGAATAATGGGGAAACGTAGTTCTGTAATTCCGGGAATAATAAGCAATGGATTAACGACCACCAGTCCAATAGAAATTGCAGAAATATTCGCTATCTCGTTCGCACAGATTAGCAGCTCAAATAATTATGACCCGGAATTTCTGAAAATCAAAGATGCTGCGGAAAAACGAAACCTCAATTTTATATCAGATAATACAGAGTACTACAATACACCGTTCACATCCGAGGAGCTGGAGGCGGCACTAGGCACATCCCCTGACACCTCCCCTGGTCCTGATAACATCCATAACCAAATGCTTCGCCATCTTCCGCCTGCTGGAAAATCCTTTCTTCTGGGAATGTATAACAGAATCTGGACTGAGGGAGTGTTCCCATCTGCTTGGCGTTCCGCCATTGTAATCCCCGTCCAGAAACCAGGAAAGGATCCTTCTTTGTCTGGAAGCTACAGACCAATTTCTCTCACCAGCTGCGTATGCAAGGTTATGGAAAGAATTATAAGTAAACGCCTGATGTGGGTACTCGAATCGGAAAACCGATTATCTAACATCCAATGTGGTTTTCGTAAGCACAGATCCGCCGTAGACCATCTTGTTCGGCTAGAGACCGCCATTAGAGATGCTTTCCTCAAGAAGGAACATCTTGTGGCGGTCTTCTTTGATCTAGAAAAGGCTTACGATACCACATGGCGGTATGCCATTCTGCAAACTCTGCATGACTGGGGACTTCGTGGTAGTCTACCAACGTTTATTGCGAAATTCATGGCAGAGCGGTATTTCCGAGTTCGAGTAGGCACCACACTTTCTAACGAACACCTCCAAGTAAAAGCGGCGTTCCGCAGGGTTCTGTATTAAACGTTCTTCTTTTCTGCATTGCGATCAATGGAATTGCCCACTGTGTGGGTAACCGAGTATCTTCTCTGTTGTACGTTGATGACTTCAGTTTATATTACAGCTCCCGATATCTTCCGTCCATCGGTCGACATTTGCAGCTGGTCATCAACGTACTATCAGAATGGGCTGTTCGCAATGGCTTTAAATTCTCCACTCAGAAGACGCAGTGTGTCCACTTTTACAACCAACGTGGACTACATCCACATCCCGAATTGCGTCTGAATGGAGTGGAATTGCAATATACAGACACTGCGAGATTCTTGGGCCTTATCTTTGATTATAAGTTAACGTGGGAGTCGCATATACGTGATTTGAGAAGGCGTTGCGAGAAATCCTTAAACATTTTACGCCTTTTGTCAGGGGTCCGATGGGGTGCAGACCGTACAGTGCTTTTACGCCTTTACCGAGCTCTTATTCGATCAAAGCTGGATTATGGGTGTTTTATTTATGGCTCAGCAAATAACTCTAAATTACGTCTTTTAGATACTGTACATCACCATGGGATACGACTCGCTACAGGGGCCTTCCGAACCAGTCGGATAGCGAGCCTGTATTGTGAAGCAGGAGAACCATCACTGTATCGGCGACGTCATATTTTGTTGTGCTCATATGCTGTTAAGCTCCTCTCGCAGCCTGAGCACATCTCTTACGACTCTTTCCATCATTCGTCTCTTTACGGCCGATACAGTGAAAATCCACGGAGAACTCGTCCAGCAGGTGTGCGGTTTCGTGAACTGGTCTCTGAGCTGGATATACATCTACCATCAGTCCGCACACTGGAGAATACCACCACTCCACCGTGGATTATGCGACGTCCCATGTTTGATATAAGTCTGAGCCGCTGTTTTAAGAATTGTACACCAGCTTTTGTTTATAGACTTCGTTTTAGTGAACTTTTATCCCGATATCCAAATTATTCATTAATTTTTACTGACGGATCCCGGATAAATGATTGTGTTGGTTGTTCCTTCGTTACAAATGGAGAGATATTTAAATACAGACAAAGCCAATATACTAGTGTTTTTACTGCTGAACTCTATGCTTTTTACAGAGTTTTATTGTTTTTAATTAGGCAACCTCGGGGCAGATTCCTTATCTGTTCCGACTCTTTAAGTGCCATCCAGTCCTTGCAGTCTTTTAATTGTGATGATCCGCTTGTCTTAAGAACTCAGCAGCTGTTCCATACTCTCCTTTGCTCTGATTATGAGATTGGAGTAGTGTGGATTCCTGGCCATGTAGGGATTGCAGGAAATGAGGCCGCAGATGCTGCAGCCAGGGCTGGCGCACAGGATGGCTCTCTGGTATATTGGCGCGAGAGGTGGCAGGACATTCGAAACTACTTGAAATCTAAAATTTGGTGGCAATGGAAAGGAGAATGGTCTGCACAAGAGGGAAACAGATTACGAAATATAAAGAATACTGTTAGAGTTTGGGATTCGTCTACAAGAGCGTCGCGACACGAGGAGGTTTTACTCACCCGGTTGAGGATTGGCCATTGTCATCTGACACACGGCCATCTCCTACGTGGCGAACCTCAGCCGGAGTGCGATATGTGCCATGTTCCACTTACGGTGGAACACTTTTTATTGCGTTGCAGGAAATATGACCATGCACGGAGGCAATATGGAATTCGGCCGACATTACGTGACGCTCTTGGAAATGATTTTAATTGTGCAAATGCAGTTCTGAGATTTTTATCAAATACAGGTTTGGATAAGGTGATTTAGTTTTTTATTGATCCGTTTTACTCATCCTCCGGACCCTTTACATCCGGAGGTTACATTTGTTGTTTTATATTTGATTTTACATTGTTGACATTTCGGACTTTATACATCCGAATATTTTATAAAATTTTATGGTTTTAAAATGTGATTCACAAGTTATCTCTGGTGGCCTTAGTTTTATTGTTTTATTTGTTCGCCTTGAATACCACCTAGTGTGGTAGAATTGCTCACTTTTATGACTCTGTAGAAATCACCTTATGTATACTGCATTTGTGTGCCTCGTTTTATCGTGACAACGCTTTTTAGTTCTTTTAGCACTCTGATTATTATATTATTTATGTATTTGTTACATTAAGAATTTTAGATAAGGGCGCAAATATCCATAGTAGCTGACGCGCCCTTCTTAAACCCTACTACTACTACTACTACTACCTATGGCAGGAAACCAAACTCGGCCGCAATGAAAGTTAAATCATTTTTCACTTCCGAAGAATTGACAAGTTTCTTGGCTGCTACAATTTGAAGAGCGTTCACCACCTGTAGTCAGGAAATTTGAAACATGTTAAAGTGCCGCTGAGACCTATGTCCCCCATCTCGTTATGATAGGTTTGGGGAGCAGAGGTATATTTGATGCAATGTATTTAAATGTCAGAATTATTTATGGGGGCTTACAGAAAGATCGTCTTAATAGTGGAAATCAAATTATCGACATCCGGAAACAAGCATCGTATCTCTTCTGACGCTCTGTGAAAGCCGTGTGCTACACAGGTCACGTGAAGCAAGTTTGGAAATAGCACTTTTAAAGTTATTCCAGCCTTTTTCATGTGTGGTGCAGCGTCACTGATGAAAAGTAACACGTTGTATTGAATTTCTTCAGGCCAAAGTAACTGTAATGAATTGGTGAATAACTGCGCGATATTTGAATTGTTAACTTTCTCCAGATGATCTGTTGCAAGAAGGAATGGTTTCATTGTTTCATTTTCTAAAGGATCTAATGACCCAACAATGACATTGGCAATGAAACTACCCGTATGATAAGGTGACTCGTCGATATAAATCCAGATATTCTTATTTTTAATTCTATTTTTAATGATTTCATTGTGTCATCGTAATATTCGCTTAAGTAGCATTTTCGCAAACTTGACTCGCTAGACACAGATTCGTTCGTATACTTCTCCAAAAACTGTCTTAATGTAGGCTTTTGTAATTTCCACAAAGGGATTTCGGCAGCAGGGAAAGCTTTACATAAGTGAAATGCGAATTGAGATTTTCGACTCGATGTTGTAATTACTGTTGGAAGCAAAGAAATCTTCTTCCCAGTAGCCTTGGAAAGTGCTTGGTTATACTGATATGTTGCGATACGAAAATTTTCTTTTCGTGGTTGACTGACTGCTCAGATATTTTGCATGTAAGTACTTAACCGTCGGCAGGCCTACAAAATACGTCTGATCAAAAAGTATTAACGTAACTTTGCAATTTACTGCGTAAAGGAACATTGAATTTCGGCATCTTGCTGCTAGCTATACAACAACGTCGCAAGTAGAGATGGGAACGATATATCTATTTTTACGAAATAACGTTATTTTCGTTTCGATAGATCGATATATTGATATCGGAATTTTGATTCAATATATCGTATAATATATCGGTTTTCTCATAAATTTATCGTTTTTTTTTTTTTGTATTTGTTTTTGTTTTTGTGAAATTATTATGAACAACAAAATCTACACTAGTTAACTCCGATAATTCCCTGAGAGATGGCGTTAATGAAAGTGGGCAGTTACATAATTGTGAAACCTTGAAATATCCAATCCAATCAATGCCTTTCTCTGATTGGCTGGTCTGCAGTGTGAATTCGAACTTTTTTATATGCGGTAGCAAATTCAAAAGTCCCGCGCCGTGGCGTCGTGGTCTAAAGCATCATGCCTAGGACTCGCGTTACGAAATGCGCGCTGGTTCGAATCCTTATGTGGGAAGAAATTTTCTCATGAAATTTCGGCCAGTGTATGGAAGCGGTGTCCACCCAGCATCGTGGTGTACTTGGGGAGCTACGATAGAGAGCAAAAATCCGGTTTCGCAAAACAGCTATAACGGGTGGGGGGATCATCGTGCTAGCCACACGATACTTCCATTCTGTTTGGATGATCGTCCACCTCTGCTTCGGCATGTGGACGTGAGGCCAGCAGCCGGCTGGTCGGTCTTGGCCCTTCATGGGCTGTAGCTCCATGGATTTACTTTACTTTGTATGTATGTATGTATTTATTTACACTGCAAGTGGGTAAACACCCGGTGGCAGTGGTATATACAATATTAACAATACACAGTTAAAATGATAAGCAATACACAATAAAATTTACAATACATAATACAATTTACAACACATATACAATTTTATACACAATACAATTTAACACAATAATAATAAAACATAAAATAAAACACTTACTTTTACAACACAACCTACATAATTATGTATAGGTCCTACATAAGTTTCAATAGTCTTTCACTTTACTCTCATCTCATTCCCTGTAGTGGCACTATGACGCATTTCACTGACACTTTAGCACACATTTCACTGACACTCTGTAATACATTTCACTGACACTATAGAACACATTTCATTGACGCTATAAATTATCACTGATCGGAACTGTTCCCTGCACTGTAAAACCATAACTTCACTGACTCACCTCGCTTCACTGATACAACAGTTCAAATAAGTCAAATAATTGCATTCTTATGCATACTTATAAACAGAACTACATTTAAACTAAACATTTCTAATGTAAGGCCCTCTTACACGCTATTTTTAAATAATTTACAATTCAAACCAAGGAAGTAAACTCGTAAGGCTAGATAAATACATGTCACCTTAAAAAATTAAATGTTGAATGTCACCTTAATTTTAATTTTCACTTTATACACAACTCTTTAAATTATTCTTGAATCTCCTTAAGGAAGGACAGCTCTCAAAGACCGCTGCAGGTAGGTCATTCCAATCATTTATAGTTCTGTTAAAAAATGAGAATTTACCTACATCCGTTTTCTCTTTCCTACATTTGATTTTAAAATCATGATCGTTCCTACCATAGTACGTTGGCTTTTCTAACCGAGCCGTTATGTCTACCCATGCTTTCTGACCTAGATGTGCTCTATACAGTGATGTTATTCTAGTTTTCCTACGTCTGTTTTCCAAAGTTTCCCATTTAAGTTCTTTTATCGTATCGTTCCCATCTTCTCTTTTATCTTTAACAAATTTAGCTGCCCTATACTGTATTCTTTCTAAGGAATTTATCTGATATATTCTATAGGGATCCCAACACGTAGTTCCGTATTCCATTAACGGTCGCACTAATGTTAGATATGCTATTTCCCTCGATTTGGGGCTAGCCTTTCTCAAGATTCTCATAATAAAGTGAAGTGCCCTCCATGCTTTGCCTGTAACATTATCAACATGCTCTCCCCAAGAAAGTTTGGAGTTTAAATACACTCCTAGGTATTTACAACATTGTTCTTGCGGAATTACAACACCACTGAATTCGTAATTAAGACTAGTTTCCTCTCGGGTTTTACAAAATGTTATAGATTTACTTTTAGAACCATTTATTTTCATCCTATGCTTTAACGCCCAGTTGTAAATGTTATTCAAGTCTGTTTGAATAGCATCTACATCTGAATTATTTCTAATCTTTCTATAGATAATGCAGTCGTCTGCAAATAGCCTCACATTTGATGTAATATCCTGGCATAGGTCATTTACGTATATTATAAAGAGTAATGGACCCAGAACGCTGCCCTGTGGCACCCCTGAACTTATATTTCCAATTTCCGATATTTCATGACCTACTCTAACTCTCTGGGTTCTACCTTTTAAGAATTCTTGGATCCATAGCACCACTCTTTTATCTATTCCTAGCCTACTTAACTTATCTATTAATATGTCATGTGGCACCAAATCAAATGCTTTCGAAAAGTCAATCACAACTGCATCGATTCTTCCGCCTCTATCTACCTCTTCAGCTAGATCCTGAACCAGCGACGTAATTTGACTATCACATGAGAAGCCTTCCCTAAAACCATGCTGGCGGTTGTAGAACCAGTCTTTCGCATTTAGAACATGACGAATATAATCCGATATCAAATGCTCCATGACTTTACATACGACAGATGTAAGGCTAATCTGTTTGTACTTTACTTTACCAAATTTAAAATGCAACGTATGCGAACGTGAGACTGAAACGGGGGGTTTATCTACTACTGTTTTAGTATTAATGTTCTCCAATGCAGCAGCAACTGCCACTCTGAAAAGGAACCGTCTGACTTCAAAACTTTTATTTCTATGTTTTAAAATGGAAAGAGAAACAAGGATATAATTCTGGTTTGAGATTCGTTTACGGCTAGGATTTCTATGCACAAACTAGTACTGACATTGTTTTCTTATTATATATTTTAGTACATAAAAATTCTATCGCTATCATCATAATCATCATCATCATCATCATTATCTTCATCATGTTCTGCGGACCTCTGAAGAAGGAACTAATGAAGAGACTAGTGAAGTGCTTTGTGTGGAGTGTATCATTTTATGGGGCAGAATCATGGACATTACTACGAAGTGAAGAGAAGCGAATAGAAGATTTGGAATGTGGATATCGGGAAGGATGGAGCGTGTGAAATGGACAGAGTAAGAAACGAAGCTGTGTTGGAAAGAGTGGGTGAAGAAAGAATAATACTGAAACTGATCAGAAAGCGGAAAAGGAATTGGCTGGGTCACTGGTTGAGAAGAAACTGCCTACTGAAGGATGCACTAGAAGGAATGGTGAACGGTAGAAGTGTTTGAGGCAGAAGAAGATATCAGATGATAGACGACATTAATATGTATGGATCATATGCGGAGACAAAGATAAAGGCAGAAAGTAGGAAAGACTGGAGAATGCTGGGTTTACAGTGAAAGATCTGCCCTTGAGCAGAATACCACAGTCTACTATATACAGTCGCAAAGCTTGAGGTGATTTTTTGCAAATCTCGTGATAAAGCGCTCCAAGCGGTTAGCAACTAGAAACAATAGACTGTCCACGGTCGACTTTGGACTGAATCGTATTTCCATCGAGTGCTAGCTCGTTACATATTTAACATTGATGCTTGTGAAATGTTCGTTATTGGTTGTAATGAAAATGTTAATGGCTAAAATACAATAATTGGAATAATTATATTTTACTAGAGACGTATAAAAATTAAGTGTGTTGTAATCAAATTTATTGATCACATTTTATTTTCAATTCTGGTGGGATTATTATTGCTTAGCCCTACTTTTTTTTTCAAAGGATATGTTTTTAATTATAGCTGTTAATTTTGTTGTTATTTTTATTTGTTACTTTATTAGAGACGTAGAAAGAGTCTGTTACAATAAAATTTATTAATCACGTTTTATTTCCAATTCTGGTGTGATTATTATTGCTTAACCTCAACTACGTAAGCCTACATTACAAGTGCCGGTACACGTACATAAGTTAATCCATTAATTCATATTTCCATTATTATTGTTGTAAAGGGAAATGCAAATTAATATTTATTGGTTTCATAGTTAATTATCGCTATAATCTCGAATGAGTGAAGCGATTATGGTAAATTTCAGTTCGTTTTGTACAAACAAAAATAATATTAACCTATTTCTTGCAGGTATCTTCGAGTTTATGGTGGAATTTAATATACTTTATTAAAATAATAAATTAACTTTATGCATTTAATATTTCAATAATGGAAGGAAGATGTTAATTTTTCCAAAAGAACACGACAACGAAAGTGTAACATATTTTGTCGGCTGCTAGGAGAGAGATCTGCGATGATGAGGCGATAGTAGCGATCCTAGTGGTGGACAACCATCCATGTTTGCATTTTTACTACATATTGAGCTTCGCGACTGTATATAGTAGACTGTGAGAATACTATGAATCAATGATTTAATGAATGAATGTTTTTCTTTATCAATACTGACCCATAGAGAGTTCACTTAACACTTTCCCATTGTATCATTTAAGCTCATCTTACCTCCTACATAATTTTGATTGAGGTTAGGAACTACATAATAATTATGGTATTGAAAATGTAGACTATTGTTTATCGTTCCAATTTTACATTTAATCTTTTGACTGTTATGTTAATTTCAATGCTAATAAGGAATAGGCTATTAAAATGTCAGTAAGTTTATTGTAATAAATGTACACCTGCAAATGTAATTGCATTAGTATCTATTAATTTGCTAACGGAATAGCGATATATCGAATCGTTTCGATATACTGATATATTTTCTGCAATATATATCGTTTATCGAAATTAGGTTTGCAATATATTGCAATATCAATATATCAGTATTTAAATTATTTCCACCATCTCTAGTCGCAAGGAAACCTGAAAGAAAAATAACGTTAGAGCCGCACTCATTGTTGACTTGTCAAATAAACACAAGCGATAACTAAAACGCTTACTGTTATACATTTTTGCACGGCAGCACTCATTGTTGCAAAGAGAATATGAACTGACTGAAAGACAATAATATACATTCGGTGAAGTCACTTTCATTGTAGCGGTTATAGTAATAAATTAAAATATACTTGTAGGCAATATTTAATAATAAATTAATAAATAATAGATAAATAATCAAATAAAGGCAAAAAAAAGCATTTATCTTGTAAATTAGGTCATTTATATTAAAAAAAGATAGAAAAGGGCAACATAAAAACTGCGACGTTTCAATCACAAAGGTATACTTCTTACAGAGTTACTTTCTAAATGAAGATACATTTAACACTTTTAAAAAGGAATTCTGCCAAAGTTCCGGTCTCTGGTAATGACTTATCCCGTGTTAGCTGACGTATTTCGCTCTCAGTTGAGCTGAGTTTACTCGGAGGTTCCATAATTTGCCTAATATATTCGGCTTCCATCAACTTGGGGGAATGATAATTCGTCACTACAATGTTATATGCTACAGGAAAAATTGGCGTCAGAGATGCTGATATTTCTGATACTGTCTTTAGCTTCGCCTTTCAATGAGGAAAGCAGATAGTGAAATTTCTCTATGTTGGATAAGTCATTGTTCTTTACCACTAGACTTTCGAAAGTATCTTAAAATGTAACCATGTAGTTAAAATACCGCTAAAAATAGGAAGATTGATTTTGGGAAGCTTTATGTTTCTAGACATGTCATGTGATAACTCAGTTGGTACCTCATCTTTCACCTGTGTATTTCGACCGTTGGAGGCCTTTCTCAGTTTAGCCTGGAGTAGATCGATAATGTCTCTGAATTCTAGACTATTCTATAGGCAGTATGAGCCTCTCCGTTTTCATAATCTTTTTTATTTATTTATTTATTTATTTATTTATTTATTTATTTACTTACTCATTTTTTGGTCGACCAGCAAACTTGCTATATAGACCACTGTTAAGTTATGGAATATCACATACAGAATATCATGCTGAGTTTGGCTCTAAAGGCTCCTCTAAGTAATTTAAATTAGTTAATTAACCATTTTTGTGAATTATGATAATAACAATACGTTAATGATTTTCTGTGTTAAATTTATGAAGAGTCGTCAGTACCGCTAAGAAAGATGTCTTGAGGAAGTTTCCTTTTAAGTCTAGATAGCTGACAAGATCTTGCTCCAATGTTATATGTCACAGCTCCAGGAACGTCAGAAAGTTTGTTGAAGAAGGATTTTGACATTGAGTGGATGTATTGTTCTAGTGGAAGAATTCCCAATTCTTGATGCAGTTGTTGATTTCTTACAAACCAGGGGGCATTTGTTGTTGTTCGCAGGAACTTATTCTGGAGAACTTGTAGACGATGCATGTGAGTCTTATTTGCTGTCCCCCACACGCACTGGCGCTGCATAAGTTAAAAGAAGTCGTACAAGCGAGGTGTAGAGTAGCATTGAACTATCCAGTCCAATTTCTGAACGTCTATTAACCAAAGGGTATAATTTTCGAATTCTGGAAGAGGCTATTGTAACAATGCGAGTTATATGGGCATTCCATTTAAGTTTCGTTTCTAATAATATTCCCAAATATTTGACTGTTTCTTGACTAGAGAGCCATGTAACTTGTTCATTTAGAAGAATCAAAGGAGGTGGATTATAAATAGGCCTTAAAGAGAAGATTTTAGCTTCTGTCTTGGTAATGTTGAGTAGTAATCTCCAGTCAGAGAACCATTTAGACAACTCCTATAAGGATGTCCGAAGAGTGTTGATTGCAGTATTTAGGTTACTATGAGAATAAAAGAGAACTGTATCATCAGCATACATAGCTATGTGTGACGGTTGTAAACATGGAATGTCATATGTGAAAAGATTGAAGAGAAGTGGTGACAGTATAGATCCTTGTGGTACTCCGGCTAAAACTGGACGAAGCGTTGATTTAATGCCATCTATACGTACTGAGAACTGACGCTCAGATAAAAAACTTTTCACGATGTGTGTGAGATAGTCAGGAAAGCCAATTCTATATAATTTTATCATTAAACCATCATGCCAAACAGTATCAAATGCTTGGGCAATATCCAGAAACACAGCGGCAGCATACTCTCTTTCTTCAAAGCCTTTTATAATGGATTCAGTGACTCTGCAATTGGTGTGTTGTAGAATGTTTTGGACGAAAGCCAAACTGAAAATCTAGTATTACCTTGTTTTGGAACGTAAATTTACAAATGCGATGATGAATAACCTTCCCAAACAATTTCGATAGCGTGGCAAGTAAGCTAATGGGTCGATAACTAGTTGGCAAGTGCTTAGGTTTGTTAGGCTTATGAAAAACAATGATTACAGCAAGCTTCCAGGCTCTAAAAGGGCAACATTGAAAACTATCGTCAAATAAGTAAGAGCTTTGTTGGTAAGCTTCTTTAGTACAATGTTGGGTATAAGATCATGACCTGGAGATTTTTTATTTGGAAGCCTTTGAATTAAGTGAGACAGTTCTTGTGGAGTAGTATAGGAAATTTTCTCTGGCACAGTCGGTTTATTAATATTTTCTGTAAGTTCTTCAAATTCAGAGGTAGTCTGTTCATTTTTATTCTCGTTTGGGGTGAATACATGTTGATAATGAGATGCAAGCAAATTACATTTCGATTCTGTGTCTGTGGCTATTTGAGAGTCTAACCGAAGTGTCGGGATGACTGTTGGCTCCCGTAGAACACGATTTGTAGCGTACCAAAGAGTATTATCAGCTTCAGATAGAGATGATAAGTAAGACTGATATGACTGCAGGCGATGTTGTTCAAGATTTGTCTTGACTAATCGTATGAGATATTTCAGCTTCTTCCGCTGCCATGGCTGCCTTTCTCGTTGCCATTGTCTACGAATACGATGTTTTTCCTTAATTAATTGGAGTATGGATGATGGTAAGTAGTAGCGCGTTAATGGCCGCTTGGAGCACATTGTAGAATAATTTACACATTTACACATGTTGAAAATAATTGTCAATATCTGTTGCTGTTAGCGGATGATATTCTGTGACTAACATTGAGTCTAGAGTCAACTGAAATTTATCCCAATCAACAAAACCATTAATAAGGAGTTGCACTTTAGGTGTTATATTAGGAGACAATTGGAAAGTAATCAACACTGGACAATGATCTGAATCAAGTGCTGTTAATGATGCAATATAAGTTGGTAAATACATATTCTTTTGAATTCCATTGTCAAGGATATCAGGAAGGTTGACGGGATTATATGGAAAGTGTGTTGGTTCAGATGGTGCGAGAATATGGAGACCAAGGTTGTTAATACAGTCGGAAAGACGATGTCCATTTGGATTCGTTACTCTGCATCCCCTGATGTGTGTTTGCAGTTTAGATCGCCCACAAGAAGTGTTGAACCGACTGAAGAAAAATAAAAGAGCAAGTTATGTAGTATTTAACAAATATTTTGGGGGCTTATAAGCACAAAAAGGGAGCAAATGGTTGGAATGGCCCCGAAGGGGATACAGATGACGAATATGTATACCCCAATAAATCTGGGGAAAAACCACTGTGACTTTTTAGCAGCTCTGCCAAGAAGCTCTAATCCTACGTTCTTGTCGTGCTCCCTGGCTGTAGTCGTAATAGACTGTAACTAACAGGATAGGGTGGAAGGCGAGTTCTCAGTATGGGGGTTTGGCGTCAGGCTGGCAACCTGGCCCTATAAAAAAATCTTACTGCTACGTACTTTAGTAATAATATGCATCAGCCGGATGGATTTAATTATAACATACCTAACCTACGAAAACGGACTTTGTGTATCGGAACGTGGAATGTTCAGGGCCTGAATACTAAAGAACAAGAAGTAATAGGAGAAATTACAGCAATGAATGGAGATATAATGGTGCTCTCGGAAACAAAAAAGAAAGGGAAAGGACAAGAAAAATTAGGAAACTATACACATATTTGGAGTGGAGTTCCAAAAAGAAGTAAAGCAAAAAAAGGAGTTTCTATTTTGATAAAAAAATAGGTGGGTAAAAAATATAGTATCTTGGGAGGAAATTGATGACCGAATTATCAAGTTAAATCTCAAACTTTTTGGGATAGAGCTTATAATAATAGGAGTATACGCAATAAATGAAGACACGCCAGTTACAGAAAAAAATGAATTTTTCAATAAACTATCAGAAACTTTGGGAAAAATAAAGAAACATCAGGAAGTCATAATAACATGAGACTTCAATAGTAGAGTAGAAAGTAGAATGAAAGATGAAGTGATTGGACCATTTGGAGAAAAAGTGGAAAACGATAATGGAGACAGACTAATAACTTTATGTAAACAACATGGATATATGATAATGAATAGTTTCTTCCAACATCGAGAAATACATAAGTTTACATGGGAACAACCAACAAAAAAACAATAATCAATAATTGATTATATAATTGCGAAACAAAAACGAGATATGATCGTGAAAGATGTCAGAGTATATAGAAAACCAGAGTGTGGAAGCGATCATTATATGCTCTTAGGAAAATTCATTTTAACAAGTAGAAAGAAACAAAATAATATGGCAGTAAAGGAAGACATTATAAATACAACCCACATGAATGAACCGAAATATAAAGTGAACTTACTCTATGACGAGAGTATAAAACATCTTTTCCAAGCAAGGTTAAAACAAAAACTTAATTTAAATTTAAAGAATACGGCATCAGAAATGTATTATCATCTAAAGGAAAGCATACATTCAACAGCCTTAGAAGCACTTGGAACAGAAGATTTAAATTATAAAAAAAAAAAAAATGAATGGTTTACTCAGGATATCGGTAGACTAGTAGAAGAAAAAAAGAAAGCCAGAATGAAATGGCTATCAGATCACTCAATAACATCATACACTGAATATGTTGCCTTGAAACATAAAACAAAGGCAGAAGTAAGAAAATCAAAAAATAAATACTGGGATAATATATGTTCAAATATAGACCATTCGATTGGATATGCTAGATCTACAGCAGCTTGGAGAGTACTACAAAATGTCAGGAAATCAGAAAGAAAGAAAACAAATATTCAGTTAATAAGGCCACCAGAATGGATACAACACTATAAAGATCTACTTCAAGAAAATAGAAATGAGTTTCAATTACAAGATGTAGATGTAGAAGACAAAATTGACACTCCGGAAATAACAGAAGATGATGTAAGAAGAGCTTCGAAAGAAGCTAAAAATGGGAGAGCACCATTACCAGGAAATATTCAGATTGAACTTTTAAAATATGGTGGAGAAATATTGGTAACGTTTTTAACTAAACTTTTTACAAAAATTGAAACTGGAGATGATATTTCAGAAGATTAGAATATATCATATATTACCCCTATTTTTAAGAAAGGTGATAAAAAAACTGTGCTCCAACTATAGAGGTATAAGTGTTTTAGCTTCGACAGCAAGGATTTTTAGTAAAATCATAAATTTTAAACTCAAAGAGACAGTAGGCCGATTAAGAGAGGAACAAAGTGGATTTCGATGTGGAAGTTCATGTATTGATAATATATTGTGTGTTAGGCAATTACAAGAGAAGATCCTATTAAAAATGGAGAACTACATATGACTTTCATTGATTTAGAAAAGGCATATGATAGTGTTCCTCGACAATTATTGTGGACGGCAATGAGAAATATGAATATACATGATAAATGGATTAATATTGTTAGGAAAATGTATAGTAATACAAAAGCCAAAATAAAAATACAGAAGAAATTGACAGAGGAAATCAGATTGAATAAAGGCCTTAAGTAAGGATGCAGTTTATCACCAGTTCTTTTTAATATTTATATAGATCAGGCTCTTAACCTATGGTACAAGAAATGCTCTGAAATGGGTATTCCTATAGAAGATAAAACACTACATTCATTATTATTTGCCAATGACCAAGTGATATTTGCGGGGGATGAAGATGATATGATATATATGGTAAATAAACTAATGGAAGAATATAGAAAATGGGGACTAAACATAAATTTACAGAAAACAGAATATATGTGTTTAGGAAGAGATGTGGGTTACCTCATACTTGAAACAGGAAAAATTAAAAAAATGTGAATCCTTTAAATATCTTGGATCAATAATCACAAGTATAGGTACATGTGAGAGAGACATTCAAAATAAAATTGCTTTGGCAAAAAATGCTACCAAGACTTTGCATGGAATAATCTGGAATAAAAATATTACAAAAGAAACTAAAATTAAAATCCACAATAGTATAATACAGAATACTTTATCATATGGAAGTGAATCTTGGTCCATGACAGAACTACAAAAAAACAAAATTAGAACAGTTGAATTCGACTATCTTAGGAGAAGTCTTCAAAAAACAAGACAGGATAAAATTAGAAATGAACTCCTTTGGAAAGAAATGAACGTCACCACATCTGTTGTTAAGAGAATAGAAAATCAAACTCTGAAATGGTATGGACATGTACAAAGAATGGGGAACGAAAGATGGTCAAAAAATATATATCAATGGTCACCCACAGGATAAAAAAAAACGTGGTAGACCAAAATTGAAAGGGAAAACCCATGTCAGAGCAATAATGGACGACAGGAATTTGAAAGAAGGAGATTGGAACGATAGATATATTTGGAAACTGAAGACAGCGAACCTATAAGTGGGAAAAAGCCGAAGAAGAAGAAGATAAGCACAAAATAAAACAAAATCATGATTACTATGACACTTAATTTTGATTCCGAGTGTTTCTATATCAGATGTATAAGGAAGAAGGACCTGATGATGTGTAATATTACGTTTAATTAATATGGCAACACCACCAGACGCAGTTGAAGTATTCCTATCGTTTCTGTATATTTTATATCCTAGAACAGTGAAGATTTCGTTTGGAAGAAGGTGAGTTTCTGTGATGCAGGCTATCATAATATCGTGTGTTGACAAAAAGGCAATCAGAGAAGATCATTTCATTCTAATACCATCAGCATTCCAATTAATTGTAGTGAGCTGATGAATAGAAATTTTATTATTTGCTGCCATTCTGGAAATAAGATGACAGAGAAGAGATAAAGTAATCTTTAATTTCTGACAAGAATGGAGTCAAAAGAGTGATAAAGTGTGGGATAACATTAGAGAGTAGATCAGGTAAGAGAGATGAAGAGGAAGATTCTGGACCAGATTGATTTATAGGGCGACGATGACTCTGATAAAAGGATCCTTTCACTGCATTTGGATACGTGTTAGATCGAGAATTTGCTTGAAATTTTTACGTAGATAGTTGAGACATTGAAGGATTTACTTGATGTTGAGAATCTACGTTGCGTTGAAGTAATTGTTGCGAAGATTCTGGAACATGAGTCCGTTGTTCTTGTCTTAACTGAACACCACGTGAGAATTTTTCCTTCAATTGTATATAGTGTTCGGAGCCTCTGTAATTAGCTGGATGTTGTTGTTGACAGTTCACGCACTTAGGCGGTGTTGTTTTAGGATTAGGGCATTGAGACAAATGATGAGCCTCTAGACATCGTACACAGCGTGGTTCGAGTTGACAATAGTTCATAGTATGACCAAAATTTTGGCACCTTGTACATTGAGGAATCTCTTTGGATTGGCGTCTGATTTCGACTTTAACTACACTGTAAAATAGGCGACTGAGATTTAGTATTGATTCACCTTGGTCATTGTTGTCTAGTTCTATTGCACAAGGTGAAGTGGGCTATTTGGTCTTTCCTAGGAGTCTCGTTACTTTATGAACTGAATAGTTAAGTTCTTCAAGGGCGACTTTTATCTCTTGATCACTGAGAGCGCAGGGTATATTTCGAATAACAGCAGAAAATTTCTTTTCAGAGGGATTTTAATGAGTATAATATTGCTGACGAATTGAATCAAAGTAAGTAGAAAGTGATTAAAATCATAAAATGTTGAAGCGTATACTTTTATGATTGAACCTTTCAACTCCGTATGAAATTTTGTTTGTACATGATTCTGTATGTTTTGTAATAAGAGCTGATAGTTCCCAATGTTCTTTAAGCAGATAGGTGGAATTTTTTCCTTGTGAAGTGTAGAAGCAGCAGAAGGTTCCTCCATAGTATCTTCCGCAGCTAAAGGCTGAAATCTGTTTTGAGTTGGAATGTTGGTGTAACACTTCATATTCTGTGCTATTTCTGTATTTGAGGTTGTGCACGGCCGCTTATTAATTTGCATATTAGAAAAGGTTTCATCATCGTGTAGTTCTAGTTCGCCTTGAATTTGGTTGAATTCTTAGTTAATGGAAAGCAGTCTATTCAGTTTAACAAGAAGGAGGCTGACATCTGGTGTGTTTACTGCAGAGTTCACAAATTGCTGAATACGAGTTACAGAAGCCTTCAAGAGAGCTCGTTTTTTGTCAATACTCGTCTTTTGGCATCATCCATGTCTGTGCTATTGTGTTGTGACAACAATGATAAGAATATAATGTAATTATTTAACTAAATACCTTCTGCAATGGTTATTTGAAATTATTATCCTTAATTTAGTTTACAACTTCCCTGGTTGATGGAGCTGGCTTCAAGACCTTGTAAATTAGTATTTCATTAACAGATGGCGTTAAGAAATTAATGAGTTTGTATTGCGAAGGGTTGTGGCTTGAGACTGAAAATGGCGCCTGTAGAAAGTTGAAATAGAGATAGGGTTAGTTGTACATCAAGCGTCGTTTTGTTCCGTTTAGCCTGATGCTGATTCTCATTCACTTTCATATTAGTCTAATTGCTATGTAATCAATTAATAATGTAGATTTTTACATAGATGATTATAATGCAAACTGTATGTCTATTACCTTGCAAATAGGAAGCCAGTTTCTTGGAGTTTGCAGCAAATCCATCCGGGCTCAGGAGGACCATGAAATGAAAGTTAGTTGGTTCTTGGCCATATTTCTCGTAAGTTTATTTGCAATGTTTCCAATCAACAATAAGTAAAATATAACAAACATTACAATCAATTTAATCAAAGTAACAAATAAATTATCTTACTTTTTGTTGCACTCCAAAATAACTGCTGATAAAGCAAGATCAAAATCGAATAGTTTATCCTGCCCAACTGGCATAATAAATTTGAGATTGGTTATTTGTAAGAAGTCGTCGCTGAACGATTCACATAGTTTATAGTTCACTTCTATTGTTACACAACAAGATGGATGCACTGAACGATTCACATCGTTTATAGTTCACTTCTGTGAACGATTCCATTGTCTATTGTTACACAACACACTAAACCTGGAGTAATTTAAGCTTATTAATCAAATAAATAATTCTACTTACGGTTTTTTATATGCTCACCTGTATGTAATTTCTATTTTATACTTATTTCATTGTTATTTTCCATCCAAAGATCATTAAGAACGATGAATATTATTTAATATCTCCTATCTTTCTTCAAATAGTGTTCATATGCCATGTTAATTTTCATTTGTTTTCATAAGTTAACAATGATGCACATTGGAAGCAACATATAAGAAATTATTTTCCTACACAATCCACGCTATATTCACGTTGTTTTGAAATGATTAATCGAAGATGGTTTACTTATTGTTTATTACACGCACATTTGTATGTAATTTCTATTCCATACGTTTTTCTTCTATCCCCCGATCATTAAGAATGGTGAATATTGTTTATGCTTGTTTCCTGTATTTCTTAAAATAATGTTATGTGGCATGTTAGTTTTTATTCGTCGTTATTTACGTAAAAATGATGCGCCAAAAAATAAAAAATAATAATAATTTCGTCCTCACTCCACATCCTATTTATTCACATTTGTTTTCCAGTGATTTATTAAAGAATGTACCGGTATTTAAAATACTAATAATTTAGAAACATGTTACATAAATCATCCTTGTGCCAAAACAGAATGCTCCGTGGACCAAACTGTCGTATTTTGCAGTGGTCATCAGTACTCGCTGAAATGGGTAATAATAGTATAATAAAATAATGTTGTACATAGCATTTAGAAACATGTTACATAAATCATCATTGTGCCAAAAGAGAATGCTCCCTGGACCAAATTATTGTATTGTGCAGTGGTCGTCAGTACTCGCTGAAATGGGTAATAATATAATATAATTGTTTTGCACGTAGCAAGCGGGGTATTGGGGCTGCAAACCTCGATGATGATCCGACGTGTAGCACATGATGTAAAAAGCGGGGTATCGGGGCTGCAAGTCTCCATGATGATCCGACGTGTAGCACATGATGAAAAAAGCGGGGTATCGGGGCTGCAAGCCCCGATGATGATCCGACGCGTAGCACATGATGAAAAAAGCGGGGTATCGGGGCTGCAAGCCCCGATGATGATCCGACGTGTAGCACATGATGTAAAAAGCGGGGTGTCGGGCACTCAAAAGTGCCTTTTGGAAAGCATGGTGATGCGCATTTGACAAATCCAGTGTACGTACTTGCTAATAATCCCTTTTTATTTGTCGTTATTTACGTAAAAATGATGCGCCAAATAATAATAATAATAATTTCGTACTCACTCCACTTCCTATATTCACATTTGTTTTTTAGTGATTTATTAAAGAATGTATCGGTATTTAAAAGACTAATAATTTAGAAACATGTTACATAAATCACCCTTGTGCTAAAAGAGAATGCTCCCTGGACCAAATTATCGTATTTTGCAGTGGTCGTCGGTACTCGCTGAAATGGGTAATAATATAATATAATATAATTATGTTGTACGTAGCAAGATCGATTATTCAATTGATAGGATATTTTATGAGGTTGTCATGACTGAGGTATCTATTGTCAATTGCTTTTATTTGTCAGAAGGCCTTGACTGACGGGTATATAAGGACTGGCGCTCTTAGGGGTGGAGGTCGGGGTTTGGGACGGCTCACAAGTAACAAGAGGAGAAGGGATAGAGACATCTAGTATTTTAAAGATTTATGTCGTTCACTAGATGAGTTGATTCAACTAATCTGGAAATAATGTGAATCGTTCAGCGACGACTTCTTGTAAATAACCTTGAGATTTCATAATATATATATAAAAAAAATCATGTAGCTTGAATGCCCAGAGAAAAATTCCAAGTGTCAAGCAGGTTGTATTGTTTTTTGAACTGGTTATCATATGGTGATGGCATCACTCTTCAGAGAATTGTGAATGATTGTTTTCCCCTGTACTCTTCATATGTAAAATTACGATGTTATATCCAGGTTGTATGAAGAAATCTGAACATTTTAATTTTAGTAAATACGTGACTATGAATAAAAGCGTAATGTAAGGAACTGAGGAAAGGTCCAGCAGGATGTGTATAAGAGCAACTCCGTCATTTGGTGAACGGTAAAATAACTTTTGGAATACTAACAGTATGGCGAGAAATGACTACTATATTATTATATTATTACCCATTTCAGCGAGTACTGACGACCACTGCAAAATACGATAATTTGGTCCAGGGAGTATTCTCTTTTGGCACAAGGATGATTTATGTAACATGTTTCTAAATTATTAGTCTTTTAAATACCGGTACATTCTTTAATAAATCACTGAAAAACAAATGTGAATATAGGAAGTGGAGTGAGTACGAAATTATTATTTTTTGGCGCATCATTTTTACGTAAATAACGAAAAATAAAAAGGGATTATTAGAAAGTAAGTACACTGCGTTTGTCAAATGCGCATCACCATGCTTTCGAAAAGGCACTTTTGAGTGCCCGACATCCCGCTTTTTTTCATCATGTGCTACAAGTCAGATCATCATCGGGGCTTGCAGCCCCGATACCCCGCTTTTTTCAAAGTTACATAATTTGTCCAATTATCTATTCAGCCGTTCTACCTCTTAACTTTCTTCGCAATCATATTTATTGAACATTCTTCATCTGAATGCCTTGCTTATTTGCTTGATCATTGAAAGAGGTACCAGTGACAGGTCTCTCATATGAACCTCACATCCTTTCAGTGAGTTGAATGACATGGTAAAAGTTCTAGGTCTTCTTAAAGGTTCAACTGAAATTTTGGAATCCATATTTAAAAAACATACTTAGCTGAAATACGTGTTAGTACTTGTACAGACACCGAGTAAAAAATAAATACTGTATTGCATATTCCTCTAGGGAAGATCCTTTTGAATATTCCAAATTGTTTCTGAACTGACACTAAAGCATGGACTTCAAAAATATCATATGTCTCATCAATACAGTTAAGTAGAGTTTAAATTGTGTTCCCTATCATGTCTGAAATGTTTTTTGTTCAGTTCGTGATGCTCATTCAGTAACAATTAAGAAAAAAATGTATGAAAGTTTTATAGAGTTGTTATTGCGGATCAAGTAGGCTACATTCAACATATTTTGCATATGTATAGTCACTTCACAATCGTGTCTATACAGAGTGTAAGAGGTTATAAGCACCGTCCTTTTTACAGTCGTCGGGGACGGTCTACATGATCAAAAAATGTCCATACAACATAGGTTCAAAACTTGATAGTTTTCCCAGAAAAAATTCTTATTTTATTTGCTTTATACTGCTTATATCGTGAATAAAATTACGAAAACAATTACATCAGTAGGTAGTTAAAGAGTTAATATTAGTTAATATTAGTTTAAATACATATTTGTGTATTCTGTTACGTTTTCGTGAAATTAAATAAAAATGCGAACTTAAATTGGTTAATATTCTGGCGTGAGAGACATGGTAACGTTCAGCAGGCAGTACTCTGCACAGACGTAAGTACGAGTCAGTTGAGCTCAAGCTCCCTGTCCACAGGTATACTGCCGAGCGGATGACAGTTGCAGTACAGAGTATTCAATAAACAACTTACATTGTCATTTCATTTACAGTTTAGGAATATCATATGTTATTAATTTATGGAGAAAGTCGTCGTAATTCAAGTGAGACAAGAAGGATGTACCGTCAACGTTTTCCTCAAAGAAGATTACCTAGTCGGCAAAGTATTGTAGCAGTTTCTCAACGATTTTTAAAATCTAGGAGTCTCTTACCCCGTTTCGAAAACCACACAACTAGAAATTTGTTTAAAAATGATACTGCTTTACTGAAGCGGGAGAGATTAAAATTTTCTATTAAAAAAAAGTTCGTGTTATTTTGTGCAGAAAACCATTATTGTTTATTTTTTAGACATACAATAAAAATGGAGCAATATTGTTACATAAAATGTAAATTTACCATAATGTTCTATTAATGAGATTGAAAGTTTGTATTTGCTGCTCGTGTTATGTAAACAACAGTATTATCATGGTCCGCTCCTGCATTAGAACAGAGCATCTGTACCGGCATGTCTGCACCCGCTTGAGTTGTACTGTGTACTTATAAACCCACTCCTCCCTCTCCAGCAACGTTACAAAAGGTCTAATATTGTAAACTTTAATAATTAGTTAAATATTGTAATTAGAAAAAAAGTGTAAGGACAAGGTACTATTATAGCACCCTGCTTTTACAACTATAAGACATTTCTTATTAGTTAGATTCAAAAATTAGCCATCCGTATATATACAAAATATATATACATATTCCATATATATATATTTTTAATTTTAAAATGTAGGTAATAAATTATTATTTAAAAAAATCAAATTATAGTGAAAAGTGCGAAAATTCCCTTAGATTTAGAAGTGTTGGAAATATGCAATAGTTTTTTTTTTAACTTAAATGAATGGACAGAAAAGTGAAATATATTCAGTGAAAGTGAAGGCAAAAGTGAAGAAGGAAAACTATGTTTTTGTTATTATTTCTTACCAGACACGTCTACTTGAAGTTATAATATGGCAAGATGTAAGTTTCAGAAAAAGAAGATTGAAGTACCTACCATCCAGTTTAATTATTAAGACTCGGAAGTTGAAGACCTATAACTTTCCTAAAAGACCTAAAAAGGACCTAAAGACTGGGAAAATGGACGGAAAAAAGTTGATCCAAATTAATTGATAATTTTAGTTTCAATTATACTTAATATTTATATTTAATGAATATAATGTTTAAAAAATACAAAATGTTGGTGGTATGCAACACACAGTGCGAAAAAACTATATGAATGAAATGTTTATTTTTTTCAGACATTATATATTTTTTAGAATAATATAATTTGAAAAAAAAAATAATTCCCTTGTATGTTAAAAAAGAAAGAAGTTGGCGAATTTAGAATGAGCGATTTATACCACCTAGAATGAATTCAGCGAACCCAGAATGGACATCCTGGAGAAAGAAATCGAAATTAGTATAACTAGATATCTGGCTTAACCACACTAGGGTTACAGAAATGGGAGTTCGGAAACTTTACTTCAGCATTGCAGTATATCAAAATAATCTTTTCCAGGTTCTTAGTTGTAAAAGATTGTCGGTTTTCTGACAGCACGTTGTGAAACATCGAGAACCTTCTCTCCAGATCAATGGATGTCATTGGTGCATACTTGATGCAAGAGAGATTTCGTAGTGAATTGTAAAAATGGCAGTATAAATGTAGTCGAAAGAAGGTGAAGTTGCATAAAAGAGCCATAAAGACCTAAAAGAAATGCTAAAAAGGACCAATAAGCTGAAATACGCCAAAAAAGGGAAAAGAGTACAAATAAAACCCACCGTTTTCTGGCCTAGAATGATCCAAAATTAACATATATTATGTTGGGCCTTGTCTTCGGACACTCTAAAAAAAAGTATTTTTTCCTTAATTTCTGAGCTTTTCAGTACGGTAATCACAATTATAATTTGAGTTTTGATATTCAGTACACTCCTTGACATCACTTTGACACATAACATATTTTAAACATATCTCATCAGTTGTCTTCTTAATGTGCTTTCAGAGAAAAAGCACCTTTTTGTTCGGGGATGGTTCTGTAAGCCGAAAGAAAAGTCAAGTATGAAGCTACTGAACCTTTTGTTCCCTCTTGTTTCGCCCTTCCTTTTCCCCTTGCCTTTCCTGCCTCATTGGGTGTTTGAGGGAATAAGTGTTTTTCTTTTTCGGGTTACAGTTTTCTGTCCATGTGTTAAATTAATGTTAATATGGAGAGCCTATAATAAGGACTTCTGCGAATCATTTAAATATTAGATTTAAGTAATCTCCTTCCGCTTACGACAAGAACAGACAAGTTCTGGAGAAATATGTGATTGTGCAGGTCGTTGTGATATAAGTTATGGTGAGGCACTGTGTCAGATGTGGAAGGACAATCCAAATTTCCGGAAATAATGTTATCAAGATTGGAGATTCCTGTAAGAGTTTTCAATTGGTTGACGAAACGAAGCTGTGAACAAATGAATTTGAACCCGTTATGCAGGAAAAATACCTATTGTCCGCGATGAAGCGTCTGTCAGGAAATGGCGAGGCACTGTGTTAGATGTGGAAAGAGAATCCAAATTTCCAGAAATAATGTTATCAAGAATGGCGATTCCTCAATTAGGTGTCGAAACCAAGGTGTGAACAAATGATTTTGAACCCGTTATGCAGGAGAAATACCTATTGTCCTTATTGAAGCATCTGTGAGGAAATGACGAGGCACTGTGTCAGATGTGCAAGGAGAATACAAATTTCCAGAAATAATGTTATCAAGATTGGCGATTCCTCAATTAGGTGTTGAAACCAAGCTGTGAACAAATGAATGTGAACCCGTTATGCAGTAGAAATACCTATTGTCCTTGATGACGTATCTGTCAGGGAATGTCTACTCTTATTTGTTCTTCGGAATATTAGCTTGCGGAAACAAACGTACATTCTGCACTCATACTGTCAATCAGCGGTAGTAAAGAGTTTCATCCTACCGATTTCAGCCCATATTTTGGACGCCTGTCTTCTTCCCAACAACTTGTTTTTTAAATTTGTGAGGTCAATTTCAACTGTACTACGTTAAACGTATTATTGGAGGTTGCAATCATGTTTTTCAAATGCTGCCTCTAAAATGTCTAAACAAGTCAACAACTGCCCTGAAACTATTTGACCAGCAAACAATGTTCCTAAAATTATGGAAAGAGAAAACTTGTCGTTATGGCGACGAAGGAACGGTCTAGGCAAGTTTTTCATATTTCGTCATCGGTGCCTGTAGCATTTTAATACAATAAGCACTTTCAGGAAGCTTTTACGCCATTGTACGCAAATCTTTTCTCGTCAAACCATAAAATTTCTTTTCAATCACAAGGAGATATTCAACCAATTCTCCATCTAAAGCGACAAACAGAGTTGTTTTCCTTCCTAAATTATTAATAACTACATTTTCTCCAGATATATTCATTCCTACAACTAAACGACGGATTTAGTTTGAGACACTGAAAAATTATTTGCTGCCTATATAAATCTATTTTTTCCCCCTCATGGCCTCAATAGCCTTAAATATTGCTTCCGATGTGCATTGTTGTATTCTTTGTGATATGTGTGATCAATTTGCTTTCTAGACATGTCTCAAACAATAAAGCAACACTTCATATTCGTAAGAATTTCTCTGTAATATGGCACACCAAACAAATTATTATTGGTCTGTATTGTCGTCAATGACATACTGTCTTATACCTGCAAATATACATTTTGCGCGCACACATTAGTTCACTAATAATTACATCATACACTGAAGAGTGAACATAAGAATGCGTAATATGAAGTTAATTAGCCTACTTAGCGAAAAACTACAGCAATAATTAAAATAGAGAAACACAAACTATATACCTAACAATTGTGCACAGGCAGAGCTCATGAGCACAACTGACATTATGGTAGCCACATTAGGAGCTAGATGGCTAGGTTGATTATATTCTGTTTAAGACACCATGAAAACGCATGGAGGTGCAGTGGTTAAAACTCCACACATTCATTATCCCTACATTGGAGTGAGGTGGTGTAATAGACAACGTGTTCTGACCGCTTTTTACCTCTGGGAAAGACTCCGAAATTCAATTTGAAAGGAATCTGAGTCGATCCTGTTGCCGCTCTGTAAGATTAGCAACAAGGAAATTTCCGCTGCTAGAAGTTAGTGAACTCAGAACCTCTCATCATTATCATATTTTCATTCTCATAATTCACAAAAATGATTAATTAACTAATTTAAATTACTTAGACGAGCCTTTAGAGCCAACCTCAGCATGATATTCTGTATGTGATATTCCTAATTTAACAGTGGTATGTATAGCAAGTTTGCTTGTAGACCAATAAATAAATAAATAAATAAATAAATAAATAAATAAATAAATAAATAAATAAATAAATAAATAAATAAATAAATAAATAAAAAAGAAAACCTCTCAGTCCATAAAGAGTTGTTCCACTAAGTTACCCAGTTTTCCACGTAGTCTTCATTGATTTGAAAGCCATTCAACCTAGCATTACGTTTATTATATACTTACATGAAGTACGTGACACTTCATACATATGCAATACAATTAGACGAAAATCTCAAATCCTCAAGAGACAAAGACAAGACATTGCAGACTTATTCTCACCTAAGTGATTGATACATTTTCTTCTAAACCGTCAAATTCAACAATGTTGCAAGTATTCCACGGTAATAAAAAAAACATGGAAATGAAATGAAACTTGTTCTCGCCAACTTCGCAGAAATTATTGACGATGCTCAGTTATAAAATTAAGGTTATGCTATGGTAGCTACATAGACACTATAATCTTAACATCTACTTTTATTCTTCTTTATGGTGAGGAAGGGACAAATCGTACGAATGATGTATGGCCATTGGTACTGGAACGAAAGACATTAAACTTAATACTTGCTACGATTATTTTGACACACTTCTCCAACTGTTATCCCAGATGACAGTTATCACTTATCAGATTCATACAATTCCTGTGACCTGGAGGTGAATCTATGTTTAACAGAATTTCGTAGTTCTTCATTCCATAGAAATATGTTTCCCTGCAGACTTTTATTAAAGTCTTAGAAAATATGAAAATAAATCTGAACTTTAAGGAGTGTGTGGTAGTATTGTCAAGCGATATCTTTGCAACTCGTAGCTTTATTATCTGGCAGTGTGAGCTCGAGTATTGTCGTGGAGTAAAATACTCGGTCTTATAAAAATACCTGGCCGTTTATTCTTGATTTTTGTCTAAGATACCCAATCGTGTTTGTATAGCAGTGGCATTGATCATTTGTGCACAGTCCAGAAATACCACTAACACTGGGTGTCGATATTAAAAAGAACGATAACATATTTCCTTGCAATTTGAGGGTTTAGGATGAGGAGATCCCATGTGTTTCCATTTCATCTTAGACAAACGAGACGGTGGCTCAAAATGATGTCACCTGTACAATGCGATGAAAGAGCTGATAAAATTCCTCCTGACATCACTTGAGGTTCTGTTGGCAGATTCTCATAAATTCAACTTTCTCTGCTCGGCAGTTAAAAAGTGTTTTAACAACTGCACAATGCTGCAGGTGTTCGTTTGCGAAGAATATTATGGATTTTTCCCTTGCAGATATTAAGCAATAATAAGTTCAATTATTTTTATTCTCTTATTCTCTCGGACAAAAACATCAACATGTTGAATTGAATTTGGCATGATAGCTCTGAGCGCTTGTCATTGTTCTGGATTGCCTATAGAGAAATTCAGCAGGAACGAGACCGTACATACCAATTCTTTACAGCAGATTTGTCTAGACATATCTCACCATGTACTGCATCTATTCTACGATAGACTGTAGTAAGCGTATGCCCTTCAGCAGCGAAAAAAAGAATTACAGCTGTTCGGTTGTGGATGCTTTCATCTTGCACAATTCACTTTTTTCTTTTCGTTTATTCGGGGCAACAGTGTCAGGCATGCTTACCATAATACCATTAGAAAGTTAGATAGATATATAGATGGATTTATACGGAAATATTTTACACACAGATGCACTGCACTGCAGAAAATTGTTGATTGTCAACAATAAGTAAATACCTCAAAGAGGTGTTTTCGAACCGTCATACCGATTGGTCTAAGGGAGAATTCTGTGGTGTGATTGTTACACATAGTTCTTTATGCGTGTGTTTATACAGAGGGGATGGACGTAGTTATTCTTCTTCCTGTAAGACGGCTCGAAAAGATCCATTAGACACACAACTCCCAGAAAGTACGTAACTGTAACTATGAAATCCTAATGTTGGCTTTCAACTTTGCAGTGTCAAATGTAATTTTATAGGTAGATAGAGTGCGAATTTTAACTTTTACCAAAGAAATCAATTATTATTTAATTAATAGAATTAATTCTTGAATCGCAAACTTCTTAAATAAAAACGGAAATTTAGTCTAGATATCTATACCAATGCTTGGAAAAATTAACATCAATATATCCGCTAGAGGAAGAAAGTAAAAAGAGCCTAAGTTTCCTTCGAAGTGTAAATTAATAATTTTATTTCATAATTATTCTGTAATTGAAACATTTTTTTAGATAAGAATTTCAATGCTTGCAAATATTGATACTTATTCCTAGAATTAAAATTACTCTAGTCGTTACGAGAATATAATTTTTTTTTCAATTGAAGAAGATAGATACTAAGGATATGAGACATCGGAATACTTCACAAGATACTTTGGGAAGGAGTCTATACTTATAATTTGAAAATTTACTGCGCAGTCAGAATCTATCCTCGCCACTAATAATCAGAAAGGCAGAGGAGACGGGCATTATTCTGAACATCTTCTTGTGTTTGAGAGGAATTGTCAATAATCTTAAATAATGGTTTTTGTAAACGGCAACATTTTATTAGAAGGGAATATACAGTAATATATGGAGAGTTAAAGCGTTGAAAATTGTTGAATATTATTTCATATATCGTCTCAAAACTTACAATTTACAACTAATTATGAAAAAACGGTGTAAATATTTGTTGCGAATGAAAAATTCCTTATTTATGTAAAAAGTGTATGAATTCACTTCTGTATGTTTTGTAAACGATAGTCGGCGAAAATAATTTTCTAACGAGTATGTCGTTAGTGTTACTATACAGAACCGAATTGTTGCTAAACACATAAAATGTAGCATAGCCATCTTATATTAAGAAGCCATGTTCATACACTTGGCGAAGTTGCTAGTCCAGCATTAGTGGTCCTATAGCAGAAAAATAGCAAACGACACATTCACGAAATATTTTAAAATTTCGTTTTTAATAACTTCGTAATAACTGAAAAAGCTTATGAACGATTTCAACGTGAAAGTGATTAATGATCTATATACATTTTATTCCAATTAGAGAATATGAGCACAAAACCTGTATTTATGGTATGTTCAGTAATACTTATTAATTACCATATTTCCGCAACACAGTACACAATAAAATGAGAACATTAAACAGAAATAATGATTTATCCTCCTTTTCTGGTTTTTATTAAAATATGAGGTAATTTGTTAAAAAAACATTGACGTTATAAAAATCAGTAGGCCTGTACCAGAAGTGAACCATTAGATATATCAAATTACATGGACTATATTACTATACGGGAAGTCGTGGGAATATGGACACCTTAATACTATTTCGGGTGCTATATCTCTCGGGTTTTTCTAATAAATAATTTTACAGCTGGGATATGTTTCTTAACTATTTAGCTATAATATATAAGAATCCTCACTGCTTACTCCTAAATGTATACAAGTAAAACTGGAAAATGCAAGTTAATGTGTTTTGCCCATATTCCCCCGAGTGTGGGGGTAAAATGGGCATTAATGATGTGAATCATATTCAACTGAAAGAAGTGAAAAAGCACTTAAAATACTTGAAAATATAACTGTATTAACTATATTATATATTGTATATGCAATTTGTGATAGTTATTGCGTAACGCCTTTGGCAGAATGTGCCTCTTTGGCGATGAATGACGTTTGGAGATTCTAATACATTTGAATCAGTTGAAGGAAATGTATGAATTGTAGGTTTGTCATCTAATGCTGCAGTGCCAATGTAAAGCATAATCAGGAATGACACTCATGTGCAGTGGAAAAGGGCCTGAAGCTCGGAAGGCATTTACAGCCAGACATACATTGACACTTCTGCTCCATGCTTCATTGGCAATGAAAGCAAACTCGACATTCGTAAAATGTCTCCTATGTTGCCTGAAGAAAGCTGTAGCACTACTGTTGTAAGCTTTCTTCAGAGGACCAAACAGACTACTATCTGCTGATTGAAACCAGGCTGTGGTGTGTGGAGGAAGACAAAACATGCATAATCCATTTTCTACTGCAAAGTTAAGAGTGTCAGGATTACAACTATGTGAATCACGTGCATCTACTATCAAAATTGCAGGTGCATGCTTACTGATTGTGAAATAAGCAACGAAGTTCTTGATTATTGAGAAAAAATATATGAGGTGTGATCATTAAATTCCGAGATTTTGTCTGCTGTGGGCGAAGGGATCACGTGATTGATACGCGTGCGCAGCAGTGACACTATACGACCTTGAAAAGACGCGACACGAAGTTTCGAAGCGCTCTCTTAATTGAGACCTGTGTTACACAAGGTTTTGTTAGCACGTGCATCCGCGCACTTGCGAAAGGCGATGGACTCGGAAATGAAGCAGAGAGCCAACGTCTAATTCTTTGGGAAATCGGCAACCGTAACCCATGGAATGTTGAAGCAAGCCTACGGGAATGAAGCAGTGATTCGGGCTAGATGTTTCGAGTGACACTCGTGCTTCAGAAATGGCAAAACATCGCTGAAGGACGACGAGATGCCAGGTCGACCACACACGTGAAACATTGGCGAAAATGTCGAAAAAAATTCGACAAATTGTGCATAATGATCCATTTTGAATATGAACGACTACAGCTCTGGACAAAGAACAAATGGCTGCTCCATGACGACACTGCGCCAGCTCACAGAGCTCTCGCAACACTCCAGTTTTGCACTCTTAATGAGATGGTCGTCATTCCTCACCCCCGTATTCACCGTACTGTGTCATTTACTGTACACACAGGAAAATTATATGAATTATTACATTAAATTGCTGTCCATGCACACACTGTTAGGTTTTAAACTGAACTCTGCCAATTCAATAAGAAGCATATCTTTCAGATCATTTAAAGAAATCGCACTGTTTTTAGTAGGTTGTTTTACGACGCTTTATCAACATATTAGGTTATTTAGCGTCTGAATGAGATGAAGGTAATAATGCCGGTAAAATGAGTCCGGGATCCAGCACCGATAGTTACCCAGCATTTGCTCATATTGGGTTGAGGAAAACCCCGGAAAACACCTCAACCAGGTAACTTGCCCCAACCGGGAATCGAACCCGGCCCACCTGATTTTTCGGCCAGACACGCTAGCCATTACTATACATGTGTGGACAGGATTTTTTAAGCTACTCTTAAAGTCAGGTTGTTATAAATCATAATTCTACTTACTACACTTTTGCTACTATCAACGTACTGTTTCACTGACATCATAGTTTAATTTGTATAGTCATACATCATCATCATTTAGTTTAAAGAACCATTTTCACTGACTTAAATTTGCATGAAACTCTTCGACAAAGCTACTAAAGTCACTTGAGTCATTACACCTATTTTCAATACCTGTTCTTTTTCCTTATTATTCTTTTCTATGCTCTCTCTTCTACTCTTGTCATATAATCTGCTGACAAAAAATCTGAAAGTTAGAATTATAAAACAGTTATACTACCGGTTGTTCTGTATGGTTGTGAAACTTGGACTCTCACTTTGAGAGAGCAACATAGGTTAAGGGTGTTTGAGAATAAGTTCTTAGGAAAATATTTGGGGCTAAGAGAGATGAAGTTACAGGAGAATGGAAAAAGTTACACATCGCAGAACTGCACGCATTGTATTCTTCACCTGACATAATTAGGAACATTAGTACAGACGTTTGAGATGGGCAGGGCATGTAGCACGTATGGCCGAATTAAAAAGTGCATATAGAGTGTTAGTTGGAAGACCGGTGAGAAAAGGACCTTTGGGGAGGCCGAGACGTAGATGGAAGGATAATATTAAAATGGATTTGAGGGAGGTGGGATATGATGATAGAGACTGGATTAATCTTGCACAGGATAGGGACCGATGGCGGGCTTTTGTGAGGGCGGAAATGAACCTGCGGATTCCTTAAAAGCCATTTGTAAGTAAGTAAGTACGCTCTCTCTTCTAGAAATTGGGTTAGGATTATATTTTTAATTTTGGAATTTACGAGACACTGCATCCTTTCAAATTTTAGAATACGGTACCTAAGGAGTAATTTCATAAGTGTGCCACCAGATTGTCTGTAGTTGTCATAAAGAATCACAATATTTTCGTCAAAAGTGGTTGATGCACACAGCTCTTGAAGAAGTAGAAGTCCAATCTTTCCGAGGTATTAAGCTAGTAGTATGCTTGCTTTCTATTTTCATCTTTGGGGAATGAAAACGTGTTACATGTGTGCCTGATTTTAATGTACTATCGTTGTTAGACTTGCATCCGGGAATACAGCATCGTCTAGGAATCTAAAATCTGAAGAATTAAACTGTAGCGATACAAATATGTACGTCTAAAATGAAATATCAAAACTTTTAGGTTGTGCAAGTTAAATAAATATAAAACATGATTATAGTAATTCTTACCGTTATATTTTCTCTGTAATATATTAAAAAAACGTACAGCTCTCAAAAACAATATCCACTTTTTTTTTTAAATTAAATGTTAATTTAAAGTGTCACTACAATCTTCGAACATTCTCCCGCACTTGACTTTAAACTCCAGCTCGGAGTCTGACTCAGCCCCACGCCAACGTTGCCAAACCTAACAACAGCATGTTAATTTTAGATGGCTGTGATAGTATATTACATATATAATGAGGGAGATGTATGCAATAACTTCATGGTATTGGTTATTTCTAACGGAGTTAAGAATCTTTCTGCACACTTAAAGAGTTTGCGTTATCTTCTTGTTTTTTGGTAAGTTCTTGGCCTAATTTCGATAAATTTTCATTTATTTGACATAAACACCTTTTAACTCTGTACACTGAGCAAAAAAATCATAAAGGAATTCTAAGTCTTTAAAAGCTGTTTGTCTTCGTGTTTAAACCACTTCTCCACAGTAATTAACACTACTTCTTTCAAAGATTCTTCGAAGTAAGTGCTTGTCTGTGGTGGTTAAATCTGGCGAATATGGGGGCAAGCAACTGAAACCAAATACATTAGTTTCCTGGAACGCAATGATGGATTTGTGAGTGGGTGCATCGTCTTGCAAGAACAGCATATTTTTGGAAATTTTACCATGATTTCCCAAAGTTTAGTTACTAGCGAAGAATAATATACTGCCGTCGTAGTTTAGCATTATACTGAGTAAACTGTCATAATAATTCGGTCTCTGTCACAATAAATTAATGCGAGGATATTTTTGCCGATTTTTAAGTCAAAATTTCTTTGACAGTGGAGAATCAGAATTTTCCAATCTTTCGATTGCTCTTTTATATCTTGATCGTAATGCTTGATCCATGTTTCGTTCATAGGTAGTTACAAAACGATTCAAAGTTAGGAGATTCCTCTTTAAAAGTAAAAGTTACTTCGAGATTGCGCTTTCATCCTAAACGTATATCATTACTGTAGTCCCTGAAGTCGGACGACAAAGAGTTACGACTGTTTCCTTGCGCGAGTATACCAACTGTAATAGAAACTGATGATTTTGCGGAAACTTTACTCCTTATTGACGAAGCCACCTTGCACTTTTCGGGTAAGATTAACAAATAAAACGTCAGTATCTAGGGATCGGAGAACCTATGCCTACCTGAAGCACATTCCAGCTCTCTTCAACTGTGTTCTGTACAATAATCTATGAGAACTTGTACGGCCCTTTCTTTTTATATGAGGCTACGATCACAAAAATTCCATACCTAAACAGATACAGCAACGGCTCCCGCCGCAGATGAGGACAGTCTCGGTTTCAACTTCCAACAGGACGGGGCACGTGCATACTCTCACAGGGAAGTAAGAAGTTACTCAGTGGACGATTACTAAACAGATGGAATGGCCGTATTAGTCCTGATGATGATGAACTTCTTCTGCGTTGGACTGCACGTTCTCCGGACCGGACGCCCTGTGAATTAATTTTCCTGTGAGGGTTCGTTAAAGATCCATTCTACGTACCACGTCTGTCATAACAGACCGTACTTGATCTACGAGCTCGTATGGAAACAACCATCACAACAGTCAATCATGTTATGATGCAAAGCATCTGGCAGGAACTTACTTTGAACTGTGTCTATGATTTCTTATACGGGTACAAAACTTTGAGAATTTTTCTTTCCATGTGTACAAATTATGAGCACGTGAATAGCATTGAATGCTAGTAATATATATTTATAGTCAAGAATATCTGCATTTTAACATTTACCGCTAGAAGTCAATATCCTTGAAACTGCCGCCTCGACTGTAAACTCTTACCACTGCAGTAACCCCTTTGATTTCCCGCGCTAAAACACTATTTGAACGTAACATTGTAAGACTTCATCAATATTTATATATAGTAGGAAAAATCATCTTGTTTATTATTTGTACTAGTTTGTTTCTTTTTGTTACATTACTACTAGTAGAACAAGGGAATTTATCTTGCAATAATTAACAACGATGTTGAACAAAATTTAAGTCGCATATTTATTTCAGTTCTTTGTCCGTTGTGTTCTTTCCTCTCTTTTTCGTCTATTTTTATTTTTGCCCGTCTGTGTCTTTGTCCCTTCTCACATTTAAATACATACATTCCTAACACAACACAACACAACACAACACAACACAACACAACACAACACAACACAACACAACACAACACAACGCAACGCAACACAACGCAACACAACGCAACGCAACGCAACGCAACGCAACGCAACAAAACAAAACACAACACAACACAGCGTAAAGTAACGTAACTTAATAATTCATACTGCACGCGATTCTAAAATAGTTTGGTCCTACTTGTTTCAATTTTACTGTCTTCATATACGAAAATGTAATTCAAAATTTTATGATAATTTGCTGATTTAATGAAGATAACCAAAACAAGAAATAGGACTAAGATTCGGTATCAATAAATTTAGTTATATGAGATGTAAGAAGGACTGGAAGATACAAAATTCGATGTAGCCGTAATACTTGAATAAAAAATGAAGTAAGAAATAATTTACAGGATGTAGGGAATTACCTTCTGCTCTGTAGTGGTGCAGAGACTGATAGAAATGAGGATAAAATGGAATTTATGGAAAAATGTACATAGTTAACTTATACATCCATAAACTATTATTAATGAAAGGTTTTTATTATTAAAATACAGAATACAGTATATAAAATATAATATGTTACATTGTTGCAATTTATGTCAATGAGGAGGAAAATTCGACAAAACACATGGTACATTTTATGATAAACTACAGACAGAACTAAATCATATAAAACCATGTTAAACAAGGTCCGTCTATGCTTATCTTTCAAACAAAATAACTAAAAGCTATTTGTACATATTATTTAATAAATTTAAACGTTTTCGACTCTACAGAGTCATCATCAGAAGTCATGTCGTAGAATGCATAGGAATTTGAATGTGCATTTATGTGATCTACTGTAGTATACAGAGTGTTCCGCTTATAAGTATAACAAAAGAAATAGCTATAACTTCTGAATTAATACAAGTATATAGTTGAAACCAACTGCTACAAAGAATGAAAACTGGGAATTTTTGTTACCTTATGTTCCATAAACCTCAACATGGCTTCCATTGGTGGCACCGGTATTCAACCTCGACCCAAGTGTTATGAAGCATCTGTGGTGTAACATTGTTGACAGCAGCATAAATTCTTTCTTGTAAGTCTGCCAAATCACGTACTGGCGTCCTGTAGACCTGGTCCTTAACAAACCCCCACAGGAAAAAATCAGGTGGTGTTAGATCTGGTGATCTGGCAGGCCATGTGATGTACGGTGATCCTCTTCCGATCCATCTTGCAGGGAATTGTTCGTCTAAGAATGTGTGAACCATGTTGGCAAAGTGTGGTGGAGCCCCATCTTGCTGGAAAATTGCTCCATCTGGGAGTTGTGGCACAGCATACAGTTGCAACATATCCAGGTACGTGTTTGCAGTAAACCGGCACAATTGTCGCATCTGGGGGTCGGAAAATCCAAGTGTCGTAATTGAACACCAACGGGATTCCCCTAAATGGAATGTTTGGTGTGGGATCATGCGTGACAGAATCATTGGTCCCTATTTCTTTGCTGAAAAGACAGTCACTGCAGACACTTTACGCTTGGAATGTTTACCTGCATTAGACAACAAACTTCCTGTTTCTCTGAGCTGCCTATCCCATTTCATTATTGAGACGTACGTCGGTACAGCTTCCCTCGGTCTAAGATTGTACTGACGGCGAAACAAGCGCTGTACACGAATTATGGATCTATGTTCTGCTAATGACAGCACACAAAAGGCTTTCTGCTGTGGCGTCCACATGCTGACTGACTAAAGATACGATACGAATTCTCTTATTTAATGATCTGCGCATGCGTGAGTCTTCTAAAAATAAGTAACAACAATGGATTAAAACTTCCCAATTTCCTCTTTACAATGGTACCAATCTTAACCCATTTGCATGCATTGTTATGAAATTATAACTATTTCTTTTATTATACTTATAAGCGGAACACGGTGTATAACACTATTAATGTTAAACAAGTTGCAAACATTAGTTACAAAATACAGTTATAAAATCTTCTATGATTAAAATTTAAAAAAATTTAAAATCAATGAAATGCTTGTGTAAGCTGTTACAACAGTATAATGTTAAAACGAGAGAGGACTATAGCTTGTTGAACAGTCTGTGATAAGGGGATCACATAATTCCAGTACAGTGTCTTGTGCGTAGAATAAACACAACTGGAAACTACTGTTCGAATCTACTATTGTGCGGTTAACAAATGAAAATTTTGCCACGTCTGTCCCTTGTTTTATGCATTTAAACTTCTTAATATGATAAGCCCTGCCTAAGTATGATGGTATCACTAACCTAGTATTGACATCGGTCCGAGCTCTGTGTCCCATTGTGCCTTAAACAATGCGCTGAGTTTGGCTTTTCGACGCCTTGATTTGAGAAATTCCCACCCTAAGCCTTTTATTATCTCTTCGCCATGTCCCTTCCCCATTTTGACATATTTTGCTGCCCTGCGTTGGACATTTTGTATTGAATCGATTTGATTTTGTCTGTACGGATCCCAACCTACTGCTCCATATTCCATTATTGGGCGACAAGGGTTTTGTATGCAAATTATTTTGACCTTGGTTAGCTTTCTGAAGAATAGAGAAATGTAGTGCTTTCTAGGCTTTCCGTGTAATATTAGTGACTTGTTCCCTCCAAGCCAGTTTATTACTTGAATATATACCTAGGTATTTACAGGTGTTCACTTGTGGCACCGGTGTACCATAAGGTTGATAGTTAAGACAAATTTCTTTATGCGTTCTACAAAAGGATATTGACTTACTTTTACTTACATATGACAGTCTTTCTTTTTTAAAAATATGGCTCTAGAAGATGTGGAAGATTTTACTTGTTTATGTAATGTAGTGGAAGACGAAGTTGTGAAACAATACATTAAAAAGGAAATGGGACCTTCCTTTATGCAAATGTATCGAATGAGGAAGGATAGAATTACTACCAATTAAACTAAATGTATGTATTCAGATGTAGCGTCAAGCGTGTGCTATTACATCCTGCAACTTTACCAGAAAAATCTTAGCTACATTGGAAATCTTTATAAAATTAATCTTAGAAGGATTTTATTAAACATCTTTTGATCATTTACTTCATCAGACGGAGAATTTTAGCCACAATCATCGGAAAGCCAAATAAAATACCAAAATATAAAGAAGGAAGTGGAAGTGGATGGGACAAACCCTTAGGAAGCCGAAAGCTGCCATTGAGAAACAGATACTTGAATGGAGTTCACAAGACAGTCTCAGAAAGGAACATTTGAGCACTCCTGGTGGCGTTCTGTAGAAGATGGGTCGACAAGGACGGAGTTGAAAAAGAAGAATCCCACCTTAGCTATGTGGTCAAAGGTGCCATGCCATGGACTAGCGATGCGGTGTGAGAGCTGGTTCCATTTATCATGTGGTAAGAAGTTTTCGCATGACATTTGGTCTAGTTTATAAGATCAGTGTTCACTTAGCATCGTGATGAATTTGGAGAACTACAGTAAGTAGCATAATCCAGTTTCGTAAGCCAGCAACGGCTGGGAGGATCATCATGCTGACCATAGTTTACCTCATACACAGGTTGGATAATTAATCGTTCACATCTGCTGAGGCATGTGGACGTGAGGCCCCATATGGACTGTCGCACCATTGTTTGAAAGGTGGTTAAATGATTGCGAACAACAGAGTTAGAATGATGATGCTGCTTTGTGAATGACCCATATTTCATTTGTAACTAAAGCTATTAATAATTCAAATGTACTAAGTTCACAGGAACATGTTACTTTACCGTATTTTCTGTCAATGACTGACATAACTTACTCCGAATCGTAAGAAAGTTCATGCTGGAAATATCATGTACTAGTTCGTGAAGTCTCGTATTCAATCATAACTCTGGAACAACATGGCATAGGACTGTCGGTTTTTGCAAAACATTCTACTCGTCTCAATGTTTTGTTTACATTCAGTGCGTGCCAGGCCATTCCTAACCATACACTCTGTAGCATATCAACAATATGCATAGCTTCATTTATACTCGTACTTCTGCGAAGGGCAACAAGATATTGAATAGGAGTTTGGTGTTCACAATCCTTGACGTACCCCCAAAGACAAATATCCAAGGGTTGATATGAGAAGAGCGTGGGAGCCAGGCGATTGATCTATCCATTTCCCAGGGAAATGTCTACCCAGAATATCCCGAACGTCATTAGACCAATGTTTGTGCTCTCCGTCTTGTTGGAAAATTATAGATGGTTGCAACTCCATCTGAAGAAATAGCTACTGATCAAGCATGTCACAGTAAATTACACCTGTGATATTGTCTTCAATAAAGAAAATTGGTCCTGTCACCCTAACGTGCGTCAGACCACATCAAACATTCATCTTGAGCCTACAACGAAAGTGTTATTGAGTGGAGTTTTATTTATGTAGAATATTTAATGGCAGGAAGAACGACAGCGACTACGAATAAATCCTGGCTTTGTGACCACCTTTCTATGTCACAAAATTTCACGCGGATAAACTGACATTATGAGCCTATATAAGCTGTCCCATCATAAGTGATATTTTGTGAGTTACTCAGAAATAGTAATATTTCTTGTAATAAATTTTGTATGTTGTGAATAATTTTAATTCAGAAAATATACCACCAAAGATAAACGTGAAGAAAAATATGCATTTCCGATCATCACCACTTATTTTTATGGTGACGGCTTCGACATGATAATCGACTTGTTTAATGTTTACAACCATTATTACAAGTCATTAGCACAACTGTTAGACATTAGCAACCCTCACCTTTTAAAAAACCATGGTGCAATAATCTCTTAGGAGTGACAATCAATCAATTTAAATATCCTAAATATCATAATGTTGTTCATGGCCAACACATTATTTTCCCATCCCATCTGGTCTTAGATTATCCCTAATTCTGGTACTTCTGCATTAATGGCAAAACTTCCTCCGATAGTCTGTTTATTCCATTCTTATAGGATATCCAATCAATTGTGGTCTTCCTATGTTTATAAACAAGCTTAGGATCCAGAACACTTTAGCAACCAATGTATGCACAACTTGACTACAGAGTTCCTTGAACATAGTAGACAGCCATACTGTGAAAGTAAACAACGACGTCAATGTACTGCGTGATATTCTACTGTTAATAGTACAATCTAGTGACGGTGGAAAATGAAGTAGAGTACATACCTCACAAGTTTTCATGTCCCTCGGCGACATTGAAGTCGTTAGCGTTACAATGAACAACTTTTTAGTACACACTTGCAACTAGTTCGAAAAAACTGTTCCCTATGAATTGAAAATGCACTGTGATGGTCTGAGTTCGTTTCGAAGGGAGAGACGGAAGAATACTGTACTTCTGATCACGAACCGGATTGTACACTGACGCACAGGTAAACAAAACTCACCGCGCCACCTCAATCCATCTATACTCCGTGGCACTGTTAACTTCACCTCATTCTTAAGTTTTCTCGGATCTTAAACCTGTTTATAAATACAGGGTGTATCTATATATGTGTCCATAAATGTGGGGACGAAAATTTCATGTGAACATGAGTCCGCAAACCATTAGTTAGGGAGTTATGAAAGGTATTTCCTGTAGTGACCCCTCATTGTGTAATTCTCCTCAAACTTGCATTTTTCACACTTTCTTCATTACATTAGTTTTATTTTGTCTGATTGTCTTTTGTTCTGTTTTGTGTTATTCATAGAAACATTCATTACATCACAAGATGGATTTTATCTATGGGGACATTTAAAATCCTTGGTGTACTGAACACCTGTACCTAATATCGATGTTCTGAGAGAGCGCATCCAAAATGGATTTGATCAAATCCGTAACACCCCAGGACATTTGCACAGAGTACGGCAAAGCATGGAACGCAGGGAGCAATTTTTGTAAATGCGTGTTGTTAAATGTATCACATATACCATTACCAATAAACCCATAACTCCCTAACGAATGGTTTGCGGACCCATGTTCATGTGAACTTTTTGTTGTGGTTTGGTGTGAGGAATACGCCCCACATTTATGGACACATATATAGATAGACTCTTTATAATAAATCTGTTAAGGGTACGGTTAGACGAGCTGTAAATATCGCAGTTTTTCTACGACAAATTTAGCTGCTATAATTGTTGCAAAATGGGTGGTTAGACGACGCTACAAATACTGCTCAGTTTCTGCCTAAAATGTAGCTATGTACGGCCACATGACGTGCCACACTAGCGACATTTGTGCTAGTTCTTGTGCGATTTGTAACACTCAGCAGGTTACAAGTTGGTTCTGTTGTTCTGACTACATTGTGTGTACATAGTGAGAATTTCAACCATTAGAAAAACGGGTTTTCCTCCAAATTTGAGAATGCCTTTCTCCCATTGTACATTTCACTCAATAGAAAACAGAGTTTACGTGCTCTTAAACTCTATTTCTCGGATTATTAAATTTCAGAGGAGGGGGAAATTGAAAAGTAAATCTTAGGGTATGTTACAGTCTCTGTGTCTCATGAAGTTTTTGACAAACAAAATATATTCTAACACTATGGGATAAGCGGGGTGGTACAAATTTCGATATACTTATTATAGCTAATTCGAGAGACAAATTTCACTGCACTCAACAGTATCACTTGTTTTATTTTAGAATACATTAGGACTAAATAAAATGCCAAGGTGTTGTATACCTGGCTGCAAATTCAATTACCAGAAGGGAACTTAGTGACGCTATTTACTTTTCCTTCTGGTGAAGTAATAGAAAACAAGAGTATGGTTAAGAAAATAGTATTTAAAATTAGCTTACGCTTGTATTCATACGCATTTTTAAATTGACATTACAATAAATTATTGCAATTCTCTACTGTAAAATGAATAAGTATGATTTAAAATTTCACTGTTTTTAAAGTATTAGACGGTGTGTTCTTTACATGACATTTTTTATTTTCGCTTTCTATCTCATTGCTAAAAATTAAAGCATAGCCGTTCATTTTATATGGTTGTTTATACTTTCACTACAATTTTTTTGTAATTCGTATAATATTTATTCTTTATTTATTGTCAGTTAGAGAATAAAAGTTTTTGACTTGTATATTATTTGACTCTCCTTTGGGATGTACTAGAGCGAAAATAAATATATTAGACCTCATATAAATTTCAATTTTAAATATGTCGATTTCATAATAATTAGGAATTCCCAGTAGCTAATAACTGTTAATTCATTTAAGAGGGGAATTAATTGGTCACGAATAGGCCTAACATGTCAGACGCTTGGCCCTAAGTTTAAATTTTTATTATTATTATTATTATTATTATTATTATTATTATTATTATTATTATTATTGTTGTTGTTGTTGTTGTTGTTGTAAAATTACGCCAGATTTTGACATGTTCGGAGCAACAATTATGCGAAGAAAATCAAAGGCACAGAAGTCAAATACTTCCAGTTTACAAGAAATGATGACCTGGCTACAATATGTAAACGAAATGACAAACATAGTGACACACCAAACACATATCGCGGCTACAATTTTGTAGCGACATATAGCCACCCGGCAGTAGTAATTGTCGCAACGTCTGGCCGTACCCTATTACTGTGATAGCGATGATAAGATCTATGAATATTAATTTTATTACGTCTTCCTGTTATGCTAACAACCTTTGGAAATCTTTCCCTAAGAAATGACATATATTTAGATCAACACAGTGCTGGAATCTGATGAAATGATGTCAGCACAACACCGAATCTCCACCGAAGACAAATCAACTCATAATATTGACAATGGTCAAATATTCACAACTTAATAATGATTAAAATCTACGACCGTGTTTACGAAGCAACGTCGTTTATCTGGTACTTATTGTCCATTAAAGCTATTGCATTAGTGAATGGAAATAAACTTCCTCACTGTACCAAAATTTTATGAAGTGTTGCATAAATAACGCACACTCCTGTACCGGGAGAAGCCGTCTTGTTCTTGTTGTGGCTATTCATTTCGTTAGTACTTTGTAAAGCAAAGGGGAATCACAATCCCTTAAAACTCTTCCGAACTGCTTCTTTTTTGGTAGTCTCCTTTTTTTAACATTTTTAGTATTTTGATGTAGGAAGAGAAATGGAAGATGTCTAGCCACCCTGGCGCCATGGGGTGGTAGGAGAGAAAGGTAAAGATCTCGAATGTTTTTCTAGATGGATGGCGGTTCCTTGAGACTTGCTAACATACGAGGAAGAGGAGTGAGGGATTTTGTTTTACAACTAAGGACTTATAATCACCGCACCAGAAAATGTGGAGCCTTTCGAAGCAAGTTCGTTAAGTTAATCAAGGTCGGGATAGAATGAAGAGTTATTGCTGTTGGTGAGTGCATATCTGGAGTGCTGCAAACTGTCAGCTGCACTCAGACTTGACGAGGTGAAGACGCGAGTGTCTTAATGCCTCTTGGTAATTTGACGCTAACTTCTCTTAGCGAATAAAATAAGATTAATGATATAAAAAGGCCAATGAGAATCATACTGCACGATAGCACTTCGGCTACCATATTACAGTGTTAGTAGGAAAATCTACGTGCAAATAATTGTTTATTCCAAGGAAGTCAAAGACTTTATTTGAATCCTCTGCTTTTGAAGAAAACAATAGGATGAAATGGGAAAATTGACACAGAGTGATGGATTTTATTACACTAGCAACGAATTTCAATTCTATTTCTGTAGTAGTCACGCTGTTAGTTGATCTTAAACAATTCCGATCCGCCGAAGCCAAAAATCAGACAAAAAACTTTGAATGACTTCACACTTTTTACCCACAGGGTGTCCCAAAAAACGCTGTTTTATTGTTAGATTTGGTGTAATGGACATTGAAATTTTGAAACAAAATTCCACACTCAATACAAAACAATAATTGAACATTCAGTACATAAAAAGTCATTGTATCGATATAGAGAAAAGACAAGTAACAAAATAAACGAAGTTGTGAAAATATTTTCAGAGCACTTAATATTTGGAGAACAATATATGAAGCAATAACGAAACTCTTATAGCCGAAAAAAGAAGCAGATGTTACTATATATAAGTTCTTCCGTAAACAAGTTGTCCTAAAAATATCATTAGCAAATGGAATGAAACTACAAATTTAAAATTGCACAATGTCTCTCCCGGCAGTATTTTTGCTATTGCACATGTAATGAGTCTCGGAAATTATGAAAAAGCCATGAAGAGCATGATATAAACAGTAAATAGATGTATAGCTACAAGTAACACATGCATGGTTGAAAACATGGTTATACTTCTCATATTACAGAAGATTAACTTTGCCAAATATTTGGAGGATTTCTTATTGGCAAATTGAGATTCCTTCTTGTATACTGCCTAGATCGCTCTCTGAAGTTACCAACAGTAATGTTCCATCATGACAGGGTCTCACTTACCTTGGTAACGATGTTCCATTTGGGAAATTTGTTGATGAAATAGTTCATCCTGTTCATCATTCAGTTCTAAATTCTGGGGGAAGAAATTCAGTTAAAAATGAAGAAAGTGAAGCTTCAGGAACTTTCTTCATCTAACAGTTGATAGTTTGTGAAAGATTATCCACCAGCTGCTCGTAGATTTCAGCATTCCTGTTCTCTCGAGGACCTTGTGCAACACTCTTGAAAGGCAACTATACAACCTTTTCACCAGGGTCTAATGTCCGTATAAAATTTGTCATTAATGAGCTTTGTTATCTCTGGCCAAAGAAAGACACGTTCTTTCTTGGCTCAAATATTTCAAACCATCACCTTCTTAGTCCATTCCTTACATGAGTCTCTTCATTAAGCCTATCTTTATAGGAAGAGAATCAAGTATAGGAGCATGCTTCACATTAGGTGCTGTGTACTTGCTTATGGTATAGTTTTATAACTTAATAATAAATGTAAGAGAACAAATGAACTTAACGCAAATATAATGAAATAAGGTAATGTAAATAACGTAAAATAACAGGAAAATAAATGTAGCACAATAAAAAACATATAAAACTGTGTCTACCAGAAAAGTTTTCAATGATTTCAGCCGTAAGGCATTGGAACAATATAAGAATCGACCATTCCTGAAACTTCTACCGTCGGCCGCGGTAGCGTAGTTGGTATAGCGCTGTGCTTGTATGCTTGAGGTTGCGGGTTTGATCCCGGCCCAGGTCGATGGCATTTCAATGAGTTTAAATGCGACAGGCTCATGTCAGTAGATTTACTGGCATGTAAAAGAACTCCACGGGGACAAAATTCCGGCACACCAGCGACGCTGATATAACCTTTGCAGTTGCGAGCGTCGTTCAATAAACAATAATTTAAAAAAAAATTTAAAGTTCTATCAAAAGTGTGTTGGCTAATATTACTATTGATGGAATTATTGAACCGAATTTCACTTATGCTATTGTAATTCTTCAATAATTTAATTTCGTTTTTAAACGCATAGTACTCACCACGGAATAATTATTTCTTCATCATCGGTTTCGAAATAATTATTATTGTCACAAGAAATTAATGAAATTAACTAATAATTGTCAACTTTTTTATATTACTGGTGATAGTTTTCATGATCACAAATAATTAATCAAGTTAATAAATAATATTATGTAAATTCAATCATGAGAGACAAATGTTAGAAAGATATTTAATTAAATTATATTAAAATAATTATATCAGGCCTGATCATAGTAATAATAGCTGTTAACTATTTTAGTTATTCTTTCAAAGTTCGTTCTCATTGTTAGTTGTCTTTGTACCAGTGGAGAACGCTGGTACCTATAAGTCGCCGTCCTTGTCTTCGAGCTGGAGTACCGCGAATTAAAAAATTGGCGAATTAATCTCCCTATTCTAAGCAACGATTTGGAATTGTCGCATACAATTCTTCAATAGATATGATAGATTGATAAATGTATCCTCCGTATGTAAGGCGGTATCCTCCCTGTAAAGTTTCAATAAATTCTCCTTCCATCATAAAAACAGTACTAGTCAATTTTGTCAACCAAAAAATCTTCATTACCACGGAAACGGCAACAAATAGATATAAAATGGTTTATGAAATATATCTCCACTGAAATGGCAACAAATAGATATAAAAATGGTTTATGAAATATATAACCACGGAAACGGCAACAAATAGATATAAAAATGGTATATGAAATATATCTCCACTGAAATAGCAACAAATAGATATAAAAATGGTTTATGAAATATATAACCACGGAAACGGCAACAAATAGATATAAAAATGGTATATGAAATATATCTCCACTGAAATGGCAACAAATAAATATAAAAATGCTGTATGAAATATATCACCACGGAAACAGCAACAAATAGATATAAAATGGTATAGGAAATATATCTCCACTGAAATGGTAACAAATAGATATAAAAATGGTTTATGAAATATATCACCACGGAAACGGCAACAAATAAATATAAAAATGGTATATGAAATATATCTCCACTGTATTGGCAACACATAGATATAAAAATGATGTATAAAATATATCACCACCGAAACGGCAACAACTAGGTGTAAAAATGGTATATGAAATATATCTCAACGGAAACGGCAAGAAATATATGTAAAATGGTATATGAAATATATCACCACGTAAATGGCAACAAATAGATGTAAAATGGTATATGAAATATATCATCACGGAAATGTCAACAAATAGATATGAAAATGATATATGAAATATATCACCACGGTAATGGCAACAAATAGATTATAAAAATAGTATATGAAATATATCACCACGGAAATGGCAACAAATAGATATAAAAATGATATATGAAATATATCACCACGGAAATGGCAACAAATAGTTATAAAAATGGTAAGTTATATGAAATATATCACCACGGAAATGGCAACAAATACATATAAAAATGGTATATAAAATATATCACCACGGAAACGGCAACAAATAAATATAAAAATGGTATATGAAATATATCACCACCGAAATGGCAACAAATAGATATAAAAATGAGATATGAAATATATCACCACGGAAACGGCAACAAATAGATATAAAAATGGTATATGAAATATATCACCACGGAAACGGCAAGAAGTAGATATGAAAATGGTATATGAAATATATCACTACGGAAATGGCAACAAATAGATATAAAAATTGTATATTAAATATATCACCACGGAAACGGCAAGAAGTAGATATGAAAATGGTATATGAAATATATCACTACGGAAATGGCAACAAATAGATATAAAAATTGTATATTAAATATATCACCACGGAAACGGCAACAAATAGATATAAAAATGATGTAAGAAATATATCATCATGGAAACGGCAAAAATAGATATAAAAATGGTATATGAAATATATCACCACGGAAACGGTAACAAATAGATATAAAAATTATGTATGAAATATATGTAGGTGAATTTGTGTATGTAAAAATATGTATGCGAAACGGAGTATGCCAAATGCCAGTAAGTGAATTGGTTGTATACTGAATGACAGTGGCGATAGACAGTATGTGAAATGTCTTGTAGACCAAATCTTGTATGTAAAGATTCGTGTAATTGTATTTTGCACTTGTAAGTAGATTTGTTATTAATTCAGATTAGTATACATCCTTTTTTCAAGAAACTGCAAAGGAAAGATACTAGAATCTTTACCTAATACTTCACATCTACATCATCCCTTAATGGGAGCTGATTGGGCAATATAAATTGTATATTTTCAGCAATATAATATACAGTACACAATACTTGTTTTTATCTCGAATGTTCTAAAACCTTGCATCTGAAAAGTTTATCCCGTTTTTCTCTATTCTCTTGCTCAAGAAATTTACTTATATAATTTTTATATGCAAATGACATTGCATCTTTGGAAGTTTATGCTTTTTTTGTTGCATGCTTCCAGTTTTTAATCCTATTTTGATACATATTGGGTCAGAATATACATGGAAAATTTTCTATAGGCAAAGCAATAAGCAGTATGGTTTATATCATAGTATTCAAGCCAGTCACCAAGATATTAATGAGTGTTACTTTGGCATAAGTTTGCAATTACTGGATAGACAGAAATGTTAAATTGTGTAGCTTTGCTCTGCTTTAGATTATAGGGGTCTCAGAAAGAGTGGCTATTTTTTTCTCTACGTCAGTGTTTTTAAATAAAGACCAGATTGGTACTAGTCGAGATTGAAAGTTCTGCTTGCGCTTCCAAGTCTTTCGAAGGGATCACTTTAGTTGCTTCATATATATATATATAATATATATATATATATATATATATATATATATATATATATAGTATATGGCGTAAGTTGCGTCATGTTTATCTAAGAAGTGGTTTGTGATATGCTTTCTATATGTTCAAGTAAGATGAATTACCGCCACTGATTGTTGTGGTTGACCAGACATTGCTATCCATGTTTACATTGCAGTGCATGTGCTTCAAGTCTCGTACATCAACATTAGTGCTGGGTTTTGAGATCAGGTCATATGGAGCCATACTATCTGTGAATGCAATCGAGGACGAATTTAGAAAAAAAAGTAAATATTTGTTCGTCACTGATGGATATTAGTTTAAGATTTCATAAGATGCTTAGCAATAAAATACAAAAATGGACCTGCACACATAAAACATTTTAGTTTTGTTAAACTTAACGATAGTAATAATACTGTAGAGCGTCGCGGTTAAGATGTAACGCTGCAAGTCCAAAGGTCATCTCCCTTTATATTTAAAAATTTTCTACGTTGATCTAATAATGTCGGCCGCACTATACATTAAGCAATACTATCCTTCCATATTGGGCTACTTTAAGTATAAAATTCAGGATGATACATTTTATTGCTATTTCTTTTGCAAATTTTTCATTTTGTGGATTCTTGTTGTTATTGTTATTTAACGAGGCTCGCAACTACTGAAGTTATATCAGCGTACACATTTAAATGCCATCGATCAGGGTCGAGATCGAACTAGCAATCTCGGGCATAGAAGACAGCACTCTACCGACTGCGCCACCCAGGCCGACATCATGTTGTTATTGATAGATGGGAATTATAAAGCAAAAATTGGTAGAAATTCATATTATCAATAGAGTGACCAGACGTACGGATTTAACACGGACAGTCTTAATTTTTTTTTTTGTTTTGTCCGGGTGTCCGGATGTCCTTTTGTCCAGAGTTCAAATAAATTACACTTTAATGAGAAATTTATTGTTTGATAGTGTTATATTTATAACACGAAACACTTTTTTTTTTTTTTTGGAGAAATAACATGATGTGAAAATCTTTTGCTTCAAACTGTGGTTGCAAAAATGATTAGGCCTATCTGCGTGTATGATAGGTTAGAATTTTTCTTTCGCGCAGGCTGATACTTTGTTAAATTCGCCTAGTTTGCAGTGTTGCATACTGTGCCGAAATTACACACCGTATAGCCATAATTTGAGCTGAGTCTTACTCTTAGTTTACATCATGTTATTTCTTAAAAAGAAAAAAGAAAAGTGTTCCGTGAGATGCAGCACACGTAGGCATCTTGAAATTTGTTGAGTTATTAACAACAAACGACGATGTACCACCACAATTAAGTACCCATGTGCTAAGCGGGAGCTAATGTTTTGTTAGCATCACGATGGCGACTGCCCGCAAGCGCGGCTTCACCTCCAAGCTGCTTTTGTCTACTCTTTATCTTCCGTACTCGGTTAATCCGATTCCGTCATCCAAAGACTCCTTCCTTGGCATTATTCTCACGTTGTTTACGGTTTACGCTTTCTCGTTTTTACTGTGTTTTGTGTTATTTTAGTGAATTTACAGCGTTTTTGTAGTTCTGCATAAAAATGCCAAGAAGAAAGTGTAAAGTCCAGAACGAGTGGTGTGAACAGATGAAATTTCTTTAAAAAATCGTATTAGTGAAAGCTATTGAAAATTATTGAAATTATTCAATATATACATGCGTGTAGTTTAACGAAAGATAATTCTTTATTATGTGACATAATTATATATCATAGGCTTAATACAAGCTTTGTACATATGAACAATTACTTGTGGTTCTCACAGTGGTTGCCGTTAGCTGCCAGACACATATCACAACGGCGAGCGGTTCCTTGATTGGTCAGTGTGTTCGTGGGGATTCCTGCACGTGCTGCTGTAATTTCTTGACGAAGTGCCTCCAGTGTAGCCGATTTCCTGCGTTACACGTTATCCTTCAAGGGTGTTAAATCTAGTGAAGGTGCTGGGAACTCAAATGTATCTCTTCGTCCTATCCAGTGTCCCTGCAGATTCTCGTCCAGGAAAGCTCGTAAGCCTCAGTGGTAGTATGAGGGTGTCCCGTCTTGTTAATAGAAGACCTCACTGTTTCAATTAAGTGTTTGTATAACAGGTAAAACTGATGTGCTTAGCATTTCCAGATACCTTTCACCAGTATAAGTCGGAGGCACCGATTTTGGCAGATGACCTCGATGACATTTCTAGTAGGCGAGCCAATATCGTTTGTGTAAGCTGCGAGAATGAGATGCGATAACATTCTGAGTCGTTCATATTTTCATAACAGCAGCTCATATCAATTATCCTTATTATGAAACACACCACGGTACAGTCCTACTCAAAGAATACCTTTAGTAAATGTAAATGACTTCCGTTCGCAGTGATTTTACAATACGTCTCCTACATTTTCTAAATTAAATTAATTCTTAATTAAAAGGAAAAAGCATTGCATTGCGCATATATATATATATATATATATATAATCCTACCCTTACCAGATCAATATACAAGATCTGTCCAGTAATAATCTAGGGATCATCTACTGGTAGTGCGACAATTCAAGTTAATAAAATTACGATTCTTCTTAAGAATCAAAATATAATTTGGTTAATTGGGTAAAATTGCATGCTGCGGAAGTTAGATTTATATAAGAGTATAATAAATAGGATTGTAATGGTTATTACAAGGGCAATAATTTCTTCACACGCACATTGTGAATAGAACAGAGAAGAAAGCATTTTAAAATATTCGAAATCCTACAAAATATCGGATAAACCAATTTTCCCTGCACAAATTGCACCAATTGAAAAATATAATTACCATTCACAATAAATACTGTATTTTATGGATTCCAAAAGGTTGTTTATTAATCTAGAGGTATTGGCTGATGACTATATTAAATTCCAGCACAACATTCATTCAGAATATCTAGAAATTACACTTTGGATTTTACTAAATGTATAGGCCTACTATCAAAAGGTGTTACATACCCCCTTAAATACTGTACATGTGTTACCTGTGCGATATCCGATGTTTATTTTTTTTAAATATAATTCATAGTACTGAAACTGGCATATTGAATTCGCACAAATTGTATTATTCGTAATTTTCGTCTCGAAAACCCCTAAGATATCTACTTTAATTTTTCACCCATTTTTGTCCCACTGCACCACTTTAGGGACAAAGTCGGACTAAATAATACCTTATTCGTATTCTGTGATCGCAAAGATCCCCAGATATCGACTTTCATCGAGATCGGATGACATGAGATTTCTCACTCCCTTCTGCCTTTTAATCAGTACCTTAGGATATGGTATTTAAAAAATCTAAGAATGTTTAACCAATATTGTAGAGAGTAACCTTCATTTTAAATGTTACGTGTCTAGTTAAATATAGTTTAGTGAATTTTTAAAATCGTCGACTTCTTTCTCTCTCTTCTCTACTCGGAAGTAAAAAAAAAAAAAACTGAAGTATTTCAAGGGAGTAGCCTGCATGAAATTGAATTTTTTACTTTCCTTATACATTTTAGAAACAATTCTGAAAGATGAGATGGATAGTCTAACCCACTTTATGAGTGAATCTTTGTTTTAAATTTAAAGGCTGCACGTCTGCTGGTTAAAAAAAATAAATCGGTATAATTATTTTGATCATTACTGCCTCCCATTTTCCATCCCTTAATGTTCGTATTTCGTAAAACTCAGTCATCTATTGACTAAGGATTAACATATTTCCATATACATATATATATATATATATATATAAACAGATTATATTTCCATTTCGTACAATATTCTGGTCACGAGACATAATCATATACTTTGTTTTTTCGGGATTTACTACCAAACCTATCGCTTTATTTGCTTCAAGTAAAATTTCCGTGTTTTCCCTAATCGTTTGTGGAGTTTTTCCTAACATATTCACGTCATCCGCATAGACAAAAAGCTGATGTAACCCGTTCAATTCCAAACCCTCTCTGTTATCCTGAACTTTCCTAATGGCATATTCTAGAGCGAAGTTAAAAAGTAAAGGTGATAGTGCATCTCCTTGCTTTAGCCCGCAGTGAATTGGAAACGCATCAGATAGAAACTGGCCTATACGGACTCTGCTGTAAGTTTCATTGAGACACATTTTAATTAATCGAACAAGTTTCTTGGGAATATCAAAGACACATATAGACTACTGTAATATTTGTTTAGTTTTTGGAGGTGACTGTGCACAGTTCAATAGAATACTCGGGCGTGCATGTTTACTCTTATGTCCTACCCATTCCACTGCGACAGAGATAACAGCCGATCTTGCAGCGGTGAGGACTCGCTCTCCAGTTCACAATAAGAAAATCCATCTGCCAAAATCCCTGGCGCGACCTATAACTGTATCTTCAAAGAAGGGTCCTATTAAACCTTTACATGAGAATCCACACCAGACATTCACACTCGATATATTGACTGCCTTGTCGACATGAACGTGCGGATTGTCTCGTTCCCAGTAGACACAATTATGACGGTTCACTTTTCCGTTAAGTTTGAATTGGACCTCATCAGACTACATAACCATTTATCATTATGTTAATACCATTTACAAAACTGCACTTGACGATCAGGATCGTCGTCATTTTATGCGTGCAATATTCTTGGGATGTATACTTTCCACGCAGGGGCTTTCAGAATGCGTCGTGCACTCGCACTGCTAACCCCAATCTCACGTGCACATTGTGTAGCTCTGTGGCAGACATCTGAAGCGAGTTTGTAAATTTTTCTAAAACCATAGCCGAAGAAGTAGGGCTTGAAGCTGTACGAGGTCTTCCGGATCTTCTCTTGTGCACATCACAAATGGTACCATGCGTCTCAAACTTGTCTTAAAGCCGCGCAATTGTAATGTGTGTTGCAAACTCAAGCCTCCGCACACGTATCCGCACAATGCACATTGAACTTCAGGGATATTTACAAACTTGAAATATCACCTGTGGTATATTTACATGCTGCGCGTGTATATCTTTGACTCTGGTGGCTAGATATTGTATTAATCTTTATATGAACGCACCCTTTTTTCTTATCTTTCATTTGAGCTTTTAAAGCAAGGACGGTTGGCGGAGATCCGCGCGGAGCTAACAATCTGCCTAGCTGGAACGTGAGTCAGTCGTCGATTGTATGCAGCGAAGTGAAGTATAACTTGGCTCGGAAACATGACGGCCTCTTTTCTTGGAACTGTTAAACTCTCATAAGCCCCCATCCACTCCTCAACCCCTAGCCGCGTGGCAGAAATACAATAGATCCCAGCATTGCCAAATCTAGCTGTCTTTGCCTCTAATACCTGATGGCTTTTACCCACTTACAGTCAGTCGTTTCAGCTATTAGTCGAGGTCTTGTTTCATATTGTTGTGTGCTTCGATATGTCTGATTTTTTTCGGCCGTGGTTAACGAGTGGTGGAGTAGGTTATCCGCAGCCAGGGCCTTCTAATTCACCTGAAGATGCTGGACCATACTATTCTATAGCCATTTTTATTTTCTATGTCACAAATTGATTATTTCCTTGTAACTCAAACAAAGTTTAACTTTTTCGTGAGCCACCGACATAGCTCAGTCGGCTGAGGCGCTCGTTTACAGGTTCGGAGTTGCGCTCGGGCGTTGGTTCGATTCCCGATTGGGCTGATTACCTGGTTTGGTTTTTTGCGAGGTTTTCCCCAACCGTAAGGCGATTGTCAGGCAATATATGGAGAATCCTCGGCCTCATCTTGCCAAATACCATCTCGCTATCACGAATCCCATCGACGCTAAATAACCTAATAGTTCATAGAGCGTCGTTAAATAATTTTTTTTGTGTGTTTAGAAGCTTAAAGATAGCTCCATACATCTACATGTTTCTAAAGAAATTAATTATACTTTTAATTTATTTGTAATAAACTTTCAAGGTGTTTTATTGCTTATTTTTTTAGACAAAATGTTATAAATGTAAATTTTATAGGTGCATGATTCTGGCCTGAATTGTACGTTGTGTTAAGAATGCAGAAAAATTTCATTCGGTTCCATCCAGTAGTTTGGGAATTATCAGAGAAACTGATTTCAGAAATATAGTTTGTTATAAAAAAACTCATACCGTTTTCCACTTACATCTCTATAACCAATGCCGCACCTCACATTAAAAATCATAACTTCAGGTCTAATACAGCTTCTTTTACGAGAAGTTGGTGTAGAAATTTAAATGTTTTATTATATTTTATATAACAGACTTTTAAGGTGTAAAAACTGTACACATTCTCTTAATTAATAAATAATTAATTCGCATTTCGCATCTTATAACATTTCTTGGGCTTACAGAAAATTTGCATCGACATCAGGCAACTAAACTAGCAGAGAAATAAGTGTGTTATTTTGTGGTTTAGTATGATTTTTGTGTTATGAAAGAAAGGATGCACAAGGAATTTATTCACAACTGGTATCTAAACTCGTCTTTATTTCACCGTCCTTAGCAACCTAACAATGACTTTATTCATAGCAGTGACTTAAAAGTTAACTCATAGCATTGAATTAAAATTTTAAGTTACTCTCTCCATAGCAACCAATACACTAGCAACAACAAAATTCATATTCTTTAATTTATAGCTTCTTCACAAACAACACATCACAAAAAATGGCCTACAATTTGAATTAAATTTAGACACCAGTAATGGATAAAATATTGTATAGCACACGAGAGTAAACAGAACTATAAATTACTATTCTATGATCAAAGTTTCCGAAAATTTTACCCGCGCAAAACCTTTAGTTAAATATGAAACTTGAATAACATAAGCCTTTTACACATTATATAATTTTGAATATCTTTGTTTATTATTTGGGAAAAACATTAGTGGAAATACAAGTACACATTTTTGTAAGTAAGTTTGTTAATTTTTATACCGATTTTGCTTTAGTAATTATAAATTAACGTATATTACAAAGATCATGGTATCGCTGAAAATCTCGGTTTCACAGAACACGTTTGTAAAACTTTTGCATATGACAATGACTTCAAGAATTGGCAACTCAGCTAAGGGTTTATCCCTTGCGCGTGCCTGCAGTTAAATGGTGAAGGGGATGAGGGAAGGTCGTCATGTTTTCGAGCCAAGTAACAGTAGCTCACCTCAGCATCGGACTCGCCTGGTTTACGCAGCCTGAACGTCGCACAGGGCATGAGGTTAACTGATCTGGTCAGGAACGAATTGGACTGCACTGCGGCATTTTTCTTGATGTGGCGTATCTTCGATATCAAGGGCCAGCTACGACATATTTGCTTGGGAAGTAATCCAGCTTGCAGTTCTTACTTTTCATTATATACTGCTGTGTTGGCGATCATCATTATTGAACTTGAAAGAAGATTGTGTGGTTTGGTGGTTGTGCGACGCGTGCCGTCGTTTCCTTATAGACTGATATGTTTGCATCATTTCAAGGTTGGAATGATACATTTAGCTAGCATCATTTGGCCCATGGTTTTGGCGGTGTGGAATCACTTCATTATATTTTCACGTCATTCGCCGTCCCGGAGTAGATATTGTTACTGGTTATTATTCTTATCTTCCTGCTAATTATGTATTTCCTCCCTCAGAGAAAGATCTATTTACTGACTCATATTAGACTTTTCACTATCTTTCTTGGCCACCAGGCTATGTATTTCTTGTGTCTCATTAGCACTGGATTTCCTGTTTAATATTTTTTGTAATATTTGTGTGTAGTTATTTTTCTTTATTCACTGATTATCCTATTTGTAAGTTTTTATAATTTTAGTTATTTAGTAATACTCTCTACTTTGTTATTGTTTTCTTGAGTTTATTAAATTGTTAATACGATGGTGGATTTTCTTTATGAGATTGTTAGGGGCAACCAAATACCCTATATCCTAATGATCCAATGTTTCCTTCTGGGTTCCCTCTTACACCACATAGAACAGACATACATACTAAACACAGACAACAAACACACGCAGACATCATATATTGGCACAGATACGTAGATGACATACTAATACTATACAAAGGAAACATAAGACAGATCCAAAACCTGCATCAGCACATAAACAAAATACACCCAAAGCTACACTACATATTAAAAATTGAAAACAACAAATCCATAAATTTTCTAGACATCACAATAACAAAAGTAGACAACAGACATACATTCAAAGTATACAGAAAAGCCACAACAACAACAACACACGTACACAACACATCCAACCACCCAACACAACACAAACAAGCTGCATTCCGAACAGGATACACAGATTACTTAACAAACCAATGAACCAACATGATTACAACGAAGCGCTAAACACAATCAAATACATAGAACAAGAAAACGGATACAATCCTAACGTAATAGACAACATAATACGTAAGACAAATCGCAATCACGAAAAACATACGAATACAACACAAACACAAGAACACAAAAAATACATCACACTAACATACGAAAACAAAAACACACACAACATTGCAACCTCATTCAAGAAATTAAATTACAACATCGCATACAGAACAAATAACACTCTACAAAAACATCCCAACACACAAACAACACAAACAAACAAATACAACCACACAGGCATATACAAACTGAAATGTAACACCTGCAACAACTTCTACAAAGGGCAGATACGCAGATCATTTCAAACACGTTACAAAGAGAAAATCACAGCCATAACGAAATTACAAAACACCTCCACATATGCAGAACACATCACAAATGCTAACCACACCTACAGAGACATCAACACAGACATGGAAATACTACACATCCAACCAAAAAGCCAGAAACTAAACACACTAGAACAATATGAAATATACAGACACACAAAAACACACCGCAATGAAATTCTCAACACACAACTCAATTTCAGAACACACACACTCTTTGACTCCACTTCACACCACACGAACACACCCTCACAGAAAACAAAACAAGAGGCGCCAAGACCAACAACGAGTAGTTCTGAGGATGACCCATAATAGGTCGAAACATGTAAACCAGGTACGTTAGAATGTAACACAAGAAAGTCATAAAACACATATTCCGAAATTAATTTTTGTTTTTTTGTTTTTTTTTTTTTTCGGTTAAATAGCTTATATAGGATTTCCATGTTTCTTTCTATATTGCTGTAGGCTACTTGTGGTTGGTGTTTGTGATGTACTCTGCGTATGTGGATGTCTTGTGCGATTTGCCCATGGCTGTGATTTGTTCCTTATATTATGTTTGAAATGATCTCCCAGTTTGTCCGATGAAGAAGTCGTTACAACTATTGCATGTTAATTTGTACTTCTATTAGGTTGTATTTGTTTACTTGTTCTTGTGTTGAGCTGTTCTATAGTGTGTTTTATGTTCTGTAGCTAATGTTGTAATTTAATTTCTTGAAAGAAAATGCGATCTTGTGTGTGTTTTTGTTTTCATACATTAGTGTGATGTATTTCTCGTATTCGTCTGTTTGTGTGGTGTTTCTTTCTTTTTCATGATTAAGTTTTGTCTTGTATGATGACTATTATGTGTCTATGTCTACTTCTTGTGTTATGTGTTTGATGATGTACATTTCTTCATTGTAGTCTTGTTGGTTCATTGGTAAGTTAACTGGTCTGTGTATCATGGATCGAAATGCGCCAAGTTACTATTGGGTGATTGAATTTGTAGTGCATGTGTGTGACTGTGGGATTTCTATAAAATTAGAATGTATGTTACGAACAACATATTGTCTTTTTTCGATATTTTGTTTGTTAACTTGAAACGTTAGTGAGCACGTATACTGCTTTGATAGGCGTTCATATTTTGTAGTCTACTTCAAGTTTACATGAGTCCTGTTCATTAGTATTGGTATTGTATTCAGGTACGTTATTATCTCGGGTAGTTGTCAACGTGTCACCTACGCAGAAACCTGGTTGTTATTGATTCTTACTTCACAACTAATACATCACCTTTCTCTTAAATTGGAAGCTAAACAATAATTTCAGTTGTAGATGGAACCTTAACTGATAGGCTGCCACTTCGGAAATCAATTACATATTAGTAATTTAAAACAGAATTCTTACTCTAACCCAGTATTAAATACAAGTCTTGAGGAAGTTTATCAACAACATAAAATGTATGATAACATGCAAACAACTCATGGCACACTGGCAATATTACAACTCCATTAACACATGGTCAAACCCCTGTTGCTCTTTGCAGATATGAGAAGCATCTAATCAAAACGTATATGGTCCATTGATATAAATGTTTTAGGAGAGGCGAATAACTGTTTGCTGGAAAAGTATGTAGTGAAATCTGTTGCACGTTTTGCAGTTAGTTAGATGATGAGGTACTGAATGAAATTCCATTTTACAGTAGATCTTTAATTCACTAGTTACATTGCAAAACTCGGTAATGTTTTGGACATTATACTTTTTAATTAATCATACTGGATTATATACATTTTGATGAGCAAATTTGGGTCAAATTAATGTTCTGAAGCTAATTATGCAACTAAAATAAAGATCTGAAATTTGTTAGTTAAATTATTATTATTATTATTATTATTATTATTATTATTATTATTATTATTATCATTATTATTATTATTATTATTATTATTATTATTACGAAAGTTTACAAAATTACAATTGTATGCAATTATTTACAAGTATATATCAAGTTACTGATACACCTTATCTTTTTAAACCATTGTTACTGTCCTGTGATAACAGATTATAAAATCCGGGCTCTTTATGTAAACAATTACAGGTGTTTTCTTCGTCATCACATTGTGTTGCATGCGGCAGACTAATTGCTTCTTTGAAGAAGTTCAGCTCCTCTTGCAAAATCCAGTCTTCACCGAATCTTAATCTGGGCAATTTTTTCACATTTTCCTTTTATTCTACCATTATTCTAGTAGTTAATTGGGGTTCATAGACCTCGCCTTGAGTATGGACCTTATACCCATGTTTAGCTAATGTTGTGAAAGGTTTTTTAGGGATGATCACTGCTATAGTGGATTTCTGTTTTGAATGTGACATATTCTTTGTTGTATTTTTCAGCCAGTTTAAATTTCTTCAAAAAAATTCTCTTCATTTGACTTATACCTTCTATCTTTTTCCAAGCCTTTGACAATTCTTTATAATTGTTTAATTTCCAATTTTTTCCTATATACCCGATTTCCTACATCGTTGTAAACTTCCTTATATTTTGCTGGAGTCACAATTTCAGGAATTGTAGTAGTTTTTTCTCAACTCGCCCAAAAACTCTGTCCGCGGGTAAGAAAGAACTGTGGAGGACAGAACCGAGAAGATACTGTAAAAATATTTGTATTGGAAAAATTATTAAGTTTAATTTTAGAACAGAATACAATTACCTGACTTGATACTATTATAATAATATAAATCCTATTTTATAAACTTTACCTGTTTTCATACCGTTGTTCTCTCTTCGATTTCTTTTTCATTCTTTTTCTTGTCCGACGATCTTCACTTCCTTCTCGCACTAACATAGTTTCCTCTTAGAATTCTCACAACAATGAACATAATAATTTTATTATCCAATAATATAAACATGAACGCTATGAAAGTTTTGAAATCCGTTAGTAGTTGTCAATCTTAGCTTAAAAAAGAAAATATTAGTGGACTATAAAGAGTGTTAGAAAAAAGTATCCAATATTTTAGGAGGTGATATTACGCATTAAAACAAGAAAAAAAATGTCTAATAAACATGGGTCCTTTATTCATAGGAGGTGCTCAATGTGACGTCCATTTATGGCAATACATTTTTTTACCCTACAATACAGCAGACTACCAGATAATCATACGCAGTTGACACCCCTGGCAGAAATACTGATACGTCGCAAGGAATATTGAAAACAAAAGTTTGGTTGCGGATATGAGTGGGGTTCAGCAGAGATGGTGTTGTGAATTTTCGTAATCATCATGTGTGAGCCTATGAATATTCCCATGCAGTTGAAGAAACAAGGCATCAAGCACCGATACTCAATCAACATATGGACAGGCGTTCTTGGCCATAGATTAGGGCCTACGTGCTACCACAGAGATTATCTGGGGAACGTTATCTGGACTTTCTTATTAACGTATTGCCTACCTTGCTGGAGTATGTGCCAGGTCAGCAAAGACTACAGATGTAGTTCATGTATAATGGCACACCGGCCATTTTTTCCGCAATGATCGTGAACACCCACCTGACGCTGACATTTCGGGACCGCTGGATTGATTGACGAGGCCCCACACCTTCGCCTGCTAGTTCCCCAAACCTAAATCCCTTAGACTTTTGGTTATCAAGAACAACCAGATCAATTTCAAAGAGTGCGTGGTTCTTTACGCCGAAGGGCAGAGAAATACACTGCCATAAATGGACGTCACATTGAGGACCTCCTATGAACAAGTGTACAGTTCTCAGAAAGTATGTGTTGTAGGACCAATGTTTATTACACATTATTTTCGTGTTATGATGCTTACTAATACCTCCTAAAATATTGGATACTTTTTTTAACACTCTGTATATGTTTCGATTCAATCACCTTCATGGACAAAGCCACCGGCGTGGCTCAGTCGGTTAAGGCGCTTGCCTCCCGGTCTGAAGTTGCGTTCGGGCGTGGGTTCGACCCCCGCTTGGGCTGATTACCTGGTTGGGTTTTTTCCTAGGTTTTCCCCAACCGTAATGTGAATACAAGGTAATCTATGGCGAATCCTCGGCCTCATCTCGCCAAATATCATCTCGCTATCACCAATCTAATCGACGCTAAATAACCTAGTAGTTGATACAGCATCGTTAAATAACCAACTAAAATTAATATAAATCCATGGACAGTACAATATGTTTCAACCACTGGTTTTCAAAGTACTTTTTCAATATAATTTCAAATTATACGATTTTAAGTAATCTCAATTTGGGTAAAGTATAGATTACCATATCAAACTCAATTTTGTCCACTTGTGGACAATATACTTTTTGATTAGTTGCTCCTCATATATTACTGTTAGCAAAATATTTGTTACATCAGACAGGGATTCTTTCTTTCTCGATGACACATTTACCCAGTGTTAAATAAAGCCTTACCTGGCTTTAAATTCTTACTGTTCAGCTCTACCATTGAATTCTTTACAATCAATTCATATCGAATAATCACATTACCTCAATAATTACCTATGATTGAGATCCTGTCTGATATGTACATCCGTTATCAGGCATTACATCTCACTTGATCGTATGTCATAAGAAAAACAATTATTTGTATATATCTGAAGTCTGATTAGTGTAATATGTAGCTAGTCCGCAATGTATTCAATGGAGTGTAAAAGGATCAGGCCACCCTACCCTATTGTCTTCTGGCCTAGTTGCCTCATAAGTGGTACCTTGTTGTTTTTACTTGTGAGGTTCAAACCTGTCTTCCAATAGGTGACTAAACAACTACCTCTGTTATTACCCTAGCTATTATCTCATAAATACACTCACAATGACATCTGCTTTACTTATTCCCGCTATTTCACTCAAAGATATTATCACGATATTCTTTGGCATACTTATTCCCGCTATTTCTCTCATAGCTATAGTGACGATGACATCTCTGAAGTACCGGTACTCAGTCTATTTTATTCTCTTATAACATTCCTCACGACGAACTATGATACACTTATTCTCGCTATATTTCTCGTAATATTCCTTACGGCGACCTCTGTTATAGTTATTCTCGCTATTTCTCTCATAGCTATCCTTAGGATGACCTCTGATATATTAATTTTATTCTCGCTATTTCTATAATGCCTATCTTCACGACGACATCTGTCATACCACGGACTGAGACTGTTCTCACATGCAAGCCGTTCAGGTGGGTCCATTATACTACCCAGGATGGAATGGTGTGCATGCCCTAAGGCCCACCCCGCAGATTCCGCTGCGCGCCGCCTCCGAACTCCCCTACAACCTAAATGTTTCCGCCTACGTCTCATCCGGACCCTTAACCCCGGTCACAGAATTACCATGAGCTAGGTGGTGAGACCACAGTGCGTAGCGCTATCACCAACAACGACCACTGTCATACCTATTAATGCTATTTTCCTCTTAGATATCTTCACCATAACCTCTGACATACCTATTCATGCTATTTCTCTCATAGCTATCTTCACGATGACCATTAATAGACTTAGTCTTGTCTTTCTCTCATGACTTTTCTCACGATGAATTCTGATACATTTACTCTCCTTTTTCTCTCACTAATATCCTCAAGATGACTTTTGTTATACAGTATTTAATATCGCTATTTCTCTCATAGGTGTCGTAGTGATGACCTCTGACATAGTTAATCTTGTTTCTCACTCAAAACTTTCTCAGGGAAGACATTTGATAAATTTATTCTCGTTATATCTCTTATAACTATCGTCGCGATGACCTCTGTTATACTTATCCCAGCTACTTATCTCATAGCTATTACGATGATCTCTAATATACTTATGGCCAGTTTCTCCAAGTAATGTTTAATTTAGCTTCACAAATGTTAAATTAACACCTGGTTTATTTTTAACGTTTTGTTAAAATGTTTTCCAATTCTTCAACATAATTTCGTTTAAAATAACCAACACTTAACTTTAACTGTCGTTAATACTATTCTAGCTACTCAACAGAAATTGGTAATTGATTTTGCACATGTAAGGCAATTTCTTATTGGCTGAAATGATTATTATTATTTAAATTATGGGCTGTAGAGTAAGTCATGTATAAAATCATAACCTGTTACAGTAGACCGTGATCCTTATAGTACAGAGAGTTGATAAATGAAAGTTGTATTGATTACTATTGAATAATAATTACTGTACAGTATTATGTATAAGATTAAGTTGTAATGCTAAATATGAATTTCTGTTTGAAAAATCTCAGCATTATGACCACCAGGTGACAATAATTACATGAATGTGTGTGTAGTCAACTCTACACAGAATCCTAGTAGAGTTCCGTATCATATAAAATCCGCCATATTTAACAGTTTATTAAATGAGTTAAGTGGCTGAAATCCTACATTTAAAGTTAACAAACAGTTAACAATCTGTTAAGCCAAACTAGTGTTGAAGACATGAAAAAACTGTATTTAACAAACTGTGAGGGTTTAGCAGTCGTTAAGTGTTCTAACAATACTTAGAGAAACCGGCCATTAGTCTCGTATTTTGCTCATAACTTTTCACACGATGACCTCCGATTTACTTATTTCGGCTATTTATCTCAAGCTATCGTCACGATAGCCTCTGACATACTTATTCTGGATATTTATCACATAGCTATTGTCACGTTGGCTTCTGATATACCAAGTCTCGTTTTTTCTCGTATAACATTTCTCAAGGCTCATTCCCGCTCTGTCACTCATAGCTATCTTCACGATGACTTTTGCAATTCTTATTCCTATTCGGCTGTGGATTCGATTCGTGCTTGGGCTGATTACATGGTTTAGTTTTTTCGAGGTTTCCCCCAACTTTAAGGTGGATTCCAGGTAATCTATAGCGAATCCTCGGCCTTATGTTACCAAATACCATCTAGCTATCATCAATCTCATCGACGCTAAATAACTCAGTAGTTGATACAGCGTCGTTAAGAAACCAACTAAAAATACTTATTCCCTCTATTTCTCTCATAGTTATCCTCACGATTACATTTTCTATACTTATTTTCGCTATTTCAGTCAAAACTATCGTCACGATTACTTCTGCTACACTTATTCTCACTATATCTATCATAGCTATTCTTGTGATCACCTCTGCAATACTTATTCTCACTATAACTCTCATAGCAATCCTCGTGATGACCTCTGTTATATTATTCTTACAATTTCTGTCATAGCTATTCACGATGACATCTGATGTAATTATTCTCGTTTTTCTCTCTTAGCTATCCTCCCGATGACTTTTGATATAATTATTACAGTTTTTTTCTCTCATAGCTATGCTTACGATTGCCTCTGCTACACTCATTCTCGCTATTTCAGTCATAGTTAACCTCATGTTGATCTCTATCATTATTCCCGCTATTTCAATCATACCTATTGTCGTGCGCCGGCCTCCTGCTGACTGTGGTCCCTCTGCTGATGACTGCTGTCCCAGGTGTAGAGAGGGGAAACGGGAGTGACGTGACAAGGGGAACTGAAGTGTGTGGGGAAGGATGGTGTTCAATATAGTTGTTGTGTTTCGATCTGCGTTGACGTTCTTCTGCTGACGATGGTTGATCCCAGGTGGAGAGAGGGGAAACGGGAGTGAATGATAGGTGAGGACGAAATTCGTGGTGGGGGTTTATACGATGATGTAGGAAGAAATACGTTGATACAGATATAGTTTGAAAGGTATGTTGGTCCGACAAGTTAACAAATTTGATATTTGTTTCTTTTCCTTTACAGATATAGTTGTTTATTTGAAATAATCAATGTCCTTCTCCTGTTCCGGGGCAGGGGAAACGGGAGTGTCTGAGAAAATCTAGAATATTGTCGTTTTTGGCCCTGTGATTCTGGCTGAAGCAAATTTGAAAGCGTGCTGTTCTGACTGAGAATATTGGAGAGGGGTAACGGGAGTGCCTGGGGAGAAACGAGGACAAGACGAGGGAGAGAGAGTAGCGAGGGGCTGGTATGAAGGGAACGGGCTAGCGACGTAGAAAAGAGTAGAGAGGAGAAACGGGAGTGTCTGGGGAAAACTGAAGAGAGAGTTTGCTCGAAGTGCGAATACGGTGGGTAGGAGAACTGAGAGACGGGAAGCAGGGGTGGTGGAGGTTCTCGCCTATCGAAGCTCGCCCCCAAAGGGTCCGCGATTCGACGACCGACGAGAGATGGAGGGGTTACTCTCTGCTAACGAGCTCCGCTGACAAATGGCCGGCGATGGGCGTCCACAGAGAGGGAAATCGAAGATAGAGAAGACAATGTTTTCCAAAAGGGTTAGAGCACAGTGAAGTAAAGACTCTCTGCTAACGAGCTCCGCTGACAAATGGCCGGCGATGGGCGTCCACAGAGAGGGAAGTCAAAGACAGAAAAGACAATGTTTTCTAAAAGGGTTAGAGCACGGTGAAGTAAAGACGAGGTAAAAAAAAGGGGGAGGTAATTAAGAAAAATTGGTATGGAGATAGGCTGATTAGGGAGACTGGGTCGGGGAAGCGGAGACAGATCCGGCGATGCGATTCTGTTCCGTGGAAAAATGCCGGCCGTGAAAACCACGTCCGACGAAATACTAGCACGCTGTGTCAAATGAAAATAGTGTCTGTGACAAGGAGTGCGTGGTAGCTATCTCCCTAGCCTACAAACAAGTGTCTCTACGAAATGAATGAAAGGGAACGAAGAAAGAATGAATGATGTTTAAAATGGCAGGCAGGGTAAGCATCCCATGCCTCCATTGGTTCCCGACTTGCAATTCACTAACTTTAGATCGAGGTTCCCAGCTAAAAGCCGTTTGCCCTCTCATCTAGCAGTAGTGTATTTTCCCCAAGTGTCTCTACGGACATTCGGCCCGCCTTATATACACCTCGGGCTTCGCGCCATTTCTCTCCCCCTTGGCGTGGCTTGGAGCGTTCTGACGCTATGTGACGTCACAAATTCCCGCCACAGCACACGTGGCTTGGTCACGTGGTCGGGGGACCCCTCGCCGCCGTGAACAAGTTGCTAGGGGCGGGGTGTGGGTGGACATCTGGCTCCTAATACGAGGGGGAAAAAAAAATAGCGAGTCCCGTATTCTGAAGGAATGTCTCTTCCAGCGAGACCATCTCTCTCCGGGCCGGGCCATGTGGTGAGGAGACCTGTCGGCACCGGGGGGGGGGGAAATTACTAGGGGCGGGGTGTGAGTGGACATCCGGCCAGAAATACGAAGGGACAAACACACCAAGCTCTCGTCTTCTGAAGGAACACGCAGGCAATTATGTGAACTTTACAACACTATTCTCACATTGACCTCTGCTATACTTACTTATTCTCGATATATCTCTCATACCTGCTCTCACGTTGATCGGTGTCCTATTTATTCGCGCTATGTCTATCACAGAAATCTCCCTACCATTGCCCTGTTATACGTATTCCAGCTTTTTCTTTCATAGCTACCCTCATCATGATTTCTGAAATTTTAATTTATTAACTGGGTTTTCATAACTAACTACACTAAAGGTTGTCTGTTTCTACTTAGATGTCCCTTTGTTACTTCGTCTCAAACGTAACCTAAATTCGAAGGGGCACCTCCCTACACACAGCTGTACTCCCTCTGCATATTCGGTGGAGTTACTGCTGCAAGAAAGTCCTCGGCCGCGAACATTTACGAGTAACACAATGAGAAGACTGAGGCATTCCCTTGGCGCGTTCCCTTCCTTTTGTAATTTAGAACACATCATGTTAATCGTTAGAAAGAGTCATCTTTCCTATAATATTGGTTACATCAAGTTAATAATTGGAAATGTGCGACTTTTCCCATATTTCCATCATTTATAGGAGAATTCGCGGTTGGAGTTTTGCTTTCTATAGCTCTTCTCTTGAATGTACCAGACAATATAAGCTTTAAGCTCCCGAATCCACCTCGGCAACATTTGGGGGTGCATCCACTCATCCTCAGCTTTTGCAACAGTTATAGACTAATAAATTATGTCTTCATGTAACTTTGAACAAAGCATGCTTTCGTTATGCATTTAATGAATGCAATTGCTCCCTCATGATCACGTGCATGTAATAATTTCATCATTGTTTCAGAAATGCTTCCCCAGTTAGCAACTCCTTTCCGTAACACCTTGTCTACTATCAAATAATTTATAAGCGAAGATATCAATTTTCGAAGCGTAACATAATTCTCTCCGAGAATTGCTTTGATTGATAGCAGGTCATCCTGTAGTGAATACCTCAGAAAGTGACCTCAGTGTCTAAAGTTTAGAATAGTTGTTTCCCCTTTATTTGGATTAAAAGTCACTGGTTCTATATTGTAGGGTAATATATTTGACGTTATTGTGTCTTTGGAACATTTCAAGTGAAATATCGTTATAGTGTGACAGACATTTATGAAGACGAATGGAAAACTGACAGACTACGAGAAACAATTCTAAGGAGCATTCACATGTTTTGAAAAGTATTTCAGCTTTTGTACAGAAACCTTGAAAAGGCTTTGAAAGTAACTTAATGGTAATTCAAGCTGCCTCACAGCTCACAGGTGGGGCTGGGCTAGTCATAACTTATCGGGATTTGTATGCCCTAATTGTTGTCACAATTCTTATGTTTTGAAGGGAACATGTCCCATGTCACATAACTCAACGCGTGAGGGACGCTAACGAAACAGGTGTTCCTCCCTCAATGGCTGTTGTTCCCTATATAAGTTTTGACTCGCCCTGACCCCTAGCTCATTTGTGACTTCTTGTTTCCGCGCTCACTTGCGTATTCTGCGCTAGTCGACGCTACATTCTGTAACTTTGTATCTTTAACATTTTGTAACTTTGTATCTGTTTTCATTTAAGACTTAAATTCTGTGACTAAGCTTCAGCTATCATTTCGGACTGATATAATTAGAACCGTTAATAAACGTGAGCTAGCACAGTAATCCTTCTATTTATTTCTTCAACTCAACTCAACTCATCTTCCAACATCTGGGGTCGTCGCCGGTACATCGAGAATTACGTACAACCTACGTCTTCGAAGGAAGTCCGTCGATCATGGGACTGCAGCCTGGGACACGACAGGACGTTCTTCTGGTGGCAGCTAGTGGATACCTGTCGGCTAATTGCTGGGTCCGTCGAGGCGGAGGAAGCAGCTGAATTCTGGAGACGCGTACAGATTCATCCACAGCGAGACCCGACAACAACCGGCGGCGGGAAGCGAACGCCCGAGGGCCTCTTCCTTCTGCACCCATCCTCGCAGGTGAGCCCAGGTTAACTTTAGTCTTGCTGGTAACATAAAAGCTCGATCATGAATCCCTCTGAGATAAATTCAAATTCACTTGAGCCCGAGGAACATTATTGTTCAATAAGTGAAGCTTTAAAGTTAATTCCTAAATGTTTTTCAGGACAGAAATCTGAACTCAGAGAATTTGTTGCTAACGTAGAGACAGCGATTACTTTAGTCCACCCCAGTAAGAGAGTTTTGTTTGCAAAGTGCATAGAGTCTAAGATAACAGAGGAGGCAAGGACTAAGTTGCTAAGTAGAACAGATAGAGATACGTGGGATAGTATTAAGAAAATACTAGAGGAAAGCTATGCGTCTAGAAGGACGGTCGATTTTGTGCTTGCAAGCTGATCAGCAGTACGCAAGGCGTGAGTGAGGTGATAACCTCGTGGGGAAGTAGGATAGGTGAGATTCCCCTTAGCAGTAGTGATCGCGCTTGAAGAGGAAAGTGCGTTAATGTCGGGAAAGAAGAGATTTTCCCCGAGAGAGGAGTCGAGGTACTTGAGTTCGAGGACACAAGGCCCAAGGACTCCGGGTTCGAGAACCCACGGTGTACATGTAGTGACATGTGTTAAATGTCCGAGAGAGGGACATAGGGCAAAGGAAAGGCGTTCGCGTGTAAATGCGCAAAGTGTGGTAGTGAAGACCACAGTGTTAGGGACTGCCGAGGCAGATCCAGTAGCAGGCCCGAGTGGCCAGGGATCCGAGGATCCAGTAGACGGCTGTCATAACTCTACGTTACAACTAGTAAGTAATCAAGTAAAAGGTAAAATTAATGCACTCATCGACACGGGATCTGAGCTTTTGCTTATTCAAAGAAATGTTGTTTTAGTTCAAATAGAGGAAACTAATATACAGTTGAAAGGAGTAACAGGTGACACACTTCTTGCCCTAGGACAGATAAATTTAAACTTCGAGGTAAAAGATGAACGGTACCAACAGCTGTGTTATATAGTTGACCAACTCCCCCAACCATATGATTGTATTTTGGGTCAGGACTTTCTTCAAAAGAATGAAGTAACCTTGGTATTCGCCCCATCCCAATGTCAGGTTCATATTCCACCCCGGACAGAACGGCTCGTAAAAATTCCATTGAAAGGGAAAGGAAACGTTATTATATTGAGGCAGGAAATAGAATCAGGTATATTTGTATGTAATTCAGTAACAAATATTGAGAATGAACAGGCTCTTGTTTGCATATTAAACACATCAAATGAAGCGTATCAGTTGAGTAACGTAAATGTAAATTGGGAGAGACCTCCAACATAATACATGTGCACTTGGTTCGAAACCCAGAGAAAACAAATGAACCTTTTAGTAAAAAGCAGGAAAATAGACACGCGAAACTAAACACTCAGCTGCGTTTAGATCATATCGTGGATATAGAGGAGAAAGAATCCATTCGGCAGATATGCCACGAATACGTAGACATTTTTCACCTCCCAGGTGACACTTTAACAGCCACTACGGCGGCTAAACACCACATTCCCACATCAGACGTACCTCATGAAAGAGCGATACACGTTAAGCCCTATCGGATACCCCACGTTCACAAGGAAGAAGTGAATAAACAGGTTTCTCAGATGTTAGAGGACGGCATAGTAGCCCCTAGTTCGAGTCCCTGGAACTTTCCAATACTAGTCGTTCCTAAAAAGTTAGACGCATCAGGTGAAAAGAAATGGAGGATATGTGTAGACTTCAGAGAGTTAAATGATGTTACAATTGGTGATAGCTACCCCCTTTCCAATATCCAAGATATTCTAGACAAACTAGGAAGAGCTCGATTCTTTTCAGCATTAGACTGTGCGAGCGGTTATTTGCAAATCCCAATAGCTGAGGATGATAGAATGAAAACAGCGTTTTCAACAGAAAGTGGTCATTACGAATATACTAGAATGCCGTTTGGTTTAAAGTCCGCACCGAGTACTTTTCAAAGACTCATGAATAATGTTTTGATAGGTTTGCAGGGAATACGAACATTAATATACTTAGATTACGTCGTAATTTATCCCGAAACTTTGGAAGAACACAAGTTCAAGAGAAGTTTTCGACAGATTCAGGAATCATAATTTGAAATTGCAACCTGATAAATGTGAGATTCTGAGACAGGAACTAAATTATCTTGGTCACGTCGTAACAACTAACGGTGTAAAACCCGACCCGAAGAAAGTCGAATCAAGTAAATTTCCCTTCTCCAAGATCACCGACAGAGATCAAATCATTTCTCGGTAGTAGGATATTACAGGAAATTCATCAAAGATTTTAGTGAGTTGGCTAAACCTTTAACAGAATTATTGAAGAAGGACGTTGCTTTCAAGTGGACAGACGTACACGAAAACGCAGTTCAGGAACTAAAGGAAAAGATTATGACCCCACCAATATTACGGTATCCTGATTTCACTAAACCCTTCATCCTAACTTGCGACGCTAGCAACAACGCAATAGGATGCGTGTTAAGTCAGGGCACGGTAGGCCAAGACCTCCCCGTAGCTTTCGGGAGTAGAACTCTGAATCAGGCAGAACGCAACTATTCCACGATCGAGAAGGAACTATTGGCGATAGTTTGGGGATGTAAGCATTTCCGACCTTACTTGTTGGGAAGGTCGTTTACAATCCTAACAGATCACAGACCGTTGACTTGGATATTTAGTGTCAAAGACCCCAGTTCGCGACCTCTCAGATGGCGACTATTATTAGAAGAGTACCAATACACTGTTCAATACAAGGCAGGAAAACAAAACACCAATGCAGACGCGCTAAGCAGAAACCCACAGCTCTGCGCCCTAATTTCGGAAGAAGAGCTTACCGATGAGAGAAAGAACAAAATTATTAAACAAATACACGTGTGCCCAGTAGGAGGCCACCAAGGAATACATCGAACCCTTGACCGGTTGAAATTGTATGTAAATTGGCCTAATATGAAATCGGAAGTAGAAGAGTATATTAGGACTTGTCCCACTTGTCAAAAGAATAAGATGACCAGACCATACATTAAGCAGGAATTAGAGATTACCGATACTCAACCCGAACCTTGGATAAAATTAGCTCTTGATGTCGTAGGTCCCCTTCCACTAACGGAACAAGGACATAAGTACATACTGACTTGTCAGGACAACCTAACGAAATATTTGATAGCTGTACCTATTGAAAATCAGGAAGTCGAAACTGTAGCAAACGCCTTAGTGCGAAATGTTTGTCTTGTATACGGAATTCCGCAAATTATTTTAACTGACCAAGGCGCAAATTGTATGAGTAATGTTTTCAAACAAGTATGTAAATTGTTCAAAATTGACAAGATAAACACTACTGCGTACCACCCCGAGAGTAATGGCGCTTTAGAAAGGACTCACAAAGTGTTAACAGAGTACTTACGATGTTTTTGCACTGAAAAGCAAACACAATGGGATGATTGGGTACCATTGGCTGTTTTCGCTTACAACACGACGCCTCACACGGTCACAAAGTTCACACCGTTTGAATTATTGTTCGGCAGCATTGCTAATCTCCCAGGCGAATTGCAAAAAGGAAAACCAGGACCGCTATATAATTATGAAGATTTGGTACAAGGATTAAGATTCAAATTGAAGGCTAGTTATGAAATTGCTCGAAACAATATTGTAAAAGCAAAGGAAAACCAAAAGGAACAATATGACACTCGTCGAGCTAACGCCATAAAATTAGAAGTTGGAATGCAAGTATTAATGCAAAATGAAAGTGTTAAATTGGGAACCTCAAAGAAATTGAATTGTCCATGGTTAGGTCCCTATGAGATAACAAAGGTCTATGATAACAACAACATTGAAATTAGTTTGGGAAAGAATAAAACAAAACGCATTCACACAAATCGAGTGAAACTATTTTTCTCTCCTTTCAGGAACGATGTGTAAATCAATCTTCGTGTGGATACTGACGGGACTTGTCGCCCGAGCAGTTGGTCTCGATTTTACTTATACTAAGATGGAAGAAAGCTCAGGTCTTTACTTCGATGCTCGTGGAGAAGTGCAATTGTCCGCAACTGATTGGAAGTTAGTTACATACATTAATATTGAGCAAGTCAAGGAAAGTCTAAGATTAACAAAGGAACATGTACAGGCAGCAACATCATTTTGCGAAGGCTTAAAGAATCAAACTTGGTATGGAATGACAGATTGCGTATCATTCAGGTCATATGCCTTCAGCCGTGTAAGACGGTTAGGAAAATTGAGAGATGTGTTAGCAGATTTCACAACCCCCAGTGATGAGTTTCATGACAGACAAAAACGCGGTGTTTTAAATTTTGTAGGACAGATTAGCAAAATCCTTTTCGGAACTTTGGCGGAAGACGACGCGGAATATTATAGTGACAAAATTTCAGCATTAGAAAATGAACAAAAGGAATTCTTGCGTATTTCGAAAGAGCAGATGATTGTAGTAAAATCCACTATAGCATCATTCAATTCCACTTTTAAAGAAGTTCAACGAAACGAAAAAATATTGCAGTCAGGGTTGAACAAACTCGCTAAGCATATGGATACTGTATCAGAACAGTTAGTTAATGAAACTTACATAATCTCAATCACGCAAACCATTGCGGAACATTCCCTTCAAATTCAAAGATCAATGGATGATTGCGAACGAACATTTAACATAATCTTAGATGCCTTGGTTCATGCCCAAGATGGTATATTGCAACCTCAGGTGATAACTCCCAGCCAGATTAGGAAACTGATGAGAAGCGAGCAGTTGCCAGTTGGACTAGGTTATCCTGTTACTTCCACTTCCCAAGAACTCCTTCAACTAATTAAACCCAAAATTTTTATTCACGAGAAATACCTAATCTATGTACTCCATATTCCCTTAACTACCTCAACAAGGTATCAATTGTTTCAAGTGATTCCATTTCCTAAGAGGACAAACTCAACGTCAGACAAATATATTTATTTGGAACCCTCTAGAGAATTTATTCTCAGTGAACCAACCAGACAGGCATATGCGAAGTTGACCGAGAAGAATGTAGAAGACTGTCTCCACATCGATGACACCAGGATGATCTGCAAGCAGGACTTTCCTGTGATAAACTTTCAAGCGGGTGAAGACTGCGAAGCATCTCTACTGCACCCATCGACGGCAGCCATTCCGACATCCTGTAAGCAGCGAGTGCTGGAACTACGGAACACCCTATGGCTAAAACTGCACGGCAACGAGTGGCTTCATGTATCTCCACAACCAGAGGTTGTCTCCTATGCACCGGCAACCACACTCCTCAGTCTGTGGTACTGAGTGGTCAAGGTCGTATACGACTAGAATCAGGCTGTAAGGCGTACGTAACGCACACCACCCTATTGGCTTGTTCTACTATTACCAAAAACGTAACCTTTCCTGACGTTATTCCTACTATCCCTCTAAATTATGAATGCTGTTTCAACTCCAGAAGACAACAAATCCTTGATAAATTACAATTACACATTCCTTTAAGTAATGTCCTTTCCAATACAGATGAACTCCAACTTACAAGCCATAAGATCCAAGAGATCAATAAAATGATAGACGAAGAGCAATGGAGAATCAACCACTCATGGAAGCTATACTACGCATCATGGGCAACATGTGTTGGTGTGATCTTCACAGTAGTCATCATAACCTGTGTAATAAGCTGCTGCTGCTGCAAGTGTTGTCGTCACTGCGGATTCTTCCTGTGGAGTTATTGGCGAAAACACCCTAGTTGTACGGATGCCATTCGCCATTGTGTCATCAAGCAGAGAATACATGCTGGTCCAGTTCACTACCATGGGAGTACCATCTCTCTACCTAGACGGTCGTTACGTCGAGGCCAGGAAGGAACACCGACGGACACCACCGAGCTGATGTCTACGGTCAACGAAGGGTCCCCAGCCGCCATCGCCGAGGTGATAGGCGACGAGGAGGACACCCCATCGGCGAAACGCGTACAAGAAACCAAGAAGCGAGGTTCGTGGCGCTAAAAGGAAGTCGTCCATTGATGAGCAACTTCCTTTTCTTCAAGGGGGGAGGTGTAGTGAATACCTCAGAAAGTGACCTCAGTGTCTAAAGTTTAGAATAGTTGTTTCCCCTTTATTTGGATTAAAAGTCACTGGTTCTATATTGTAGGGTAATATATTTGACGTTATTGTGTGTTTGGAACATTTCAAGTGAAATATCGTTTTAGTGTGACAGACATTTATGAAGACGAATGGAAAACTGACAGACTACGAGAAACAATTCTAAGGAGCATTCACATGTTTTGAAAAGTATTTCAGCTTTTGTACAGAAACCTTGAAAAGGCTTTGAAAGTAACTTAATGGTAATTCAAGCTGCCTCACAGCTCACAGGTGGGGCTGGGCTAGTCATAACTTATCGGGATTTGTATGCCCTAATTGTTGTCACAATTCTTATGTTTTGAAGGGAACATGTCCCATGTCACATAACTCAACGCGTGAGGGACGCTAACGAAACAGGTGTTCCTCCCTCAATGGCTGTTGTTCCCTATATAAGTTTTGACTCACCCTGACCCCTAGCTCATTTGTGACTTCTTGTTTCCGCGCTCACTTGCGTATTCTGCGCTAGTCGACGCTACATTCTGTAACTTTGTATCTTTAACATTTTGTAACTTTGTATCTGTTTTCATTTAAGACTTAAATTCTGTGACTAAGCTTCAGCTATCATTTCGGACTGATATAATTAGAACCGTTAATAAACGTGAGCTAGCACAGTAATCCTTCTATTTATTTCTTCAACTCAACTCAACTCATCTTCCAACATCTGGGGTCGTCGCCGGTACATCGAGAATTACGTACAACCTACGTCTTCGAAGGAAGTCCGTCGATCCTGGGACTGCAGCCTGGGACACGACAATCCTTTCCGATGTAGCAAGTTGTTTTTTTTTAGCCTTCACCAACTATTTTTCATTCTACTAATTTCAAAAGTATTTTACATTTTCGAGGGCGAACTGCTTCAATAATTGCAATTTTCACAACAGCAATAAATTCTCTAACAAGTAAGTTCTTATTTGTTTCCATCAAAAGTTTTGGAAATAAACGTGGAATTCCGCGTGACGGACAAATATGTATCGCAACTTATGTCGCGAACATTATCTTCATTATCAGAATTTTCTGACAGTGTATCATTAATATTAGCTGTGTTTTCTAAGCTAAGGTACAAGATATAATGAACCAGATTTAGATAAAATCAAGATAAGTTCAAAATATTTGATTTCAAGTTATGAACTATTATTAATTAATAATGATATGTGCTCCGCCCACAGTGATCTCCTCGAAGATCTGCTTCAACCGAACTGAAACTCTTGTTCTTCTACGTAGAATCTCCGATGCTGCCACAAGTTTTTATGTTGCGTCCTCGAATATAACGATAAAGGATACGGGAGTTTCTGAAGATCACAATTTTTGTATCGAGTTTAGGCATTTATTGTAATTGCTCTCATTCTACAAGTAATTATGACAAGAAATCTGACCAAGTTAGTAGCCTTACTATTCTGAGAGTCAACTGTTGACCAGATAAGTGAGCGCCTGGAGGGGTCTGTGTACTTACACATGACAGTGAACGGGTGGAATCTAGGGCCGACACACCCTTGAAGTAGTCTGTCTCAGAAGTTGCCTCGATACTCATGACAGGTTTCTTCTATCTGACCTTCGGTGGTCAGAGGTTAGCTTGCATCTGATACTTTCACATAATTCTGTCTGAATTCATCCGAAATTGCAATATGAGGAAACAAAAAAGTATACGGACCAACAACACGTTTAGACGAATAAATTTAAGTAAATTGTATAGATCGTTAATTAATCCAGTCAACTAAGTTTAAAGATCAGAATGAATTAAACAAAATTACTCATAAATATCTAGGTAAAATAAATTTCAAGTTAATAAGCCATTCAAAGGCATGAAAGGAAAATACAGAAATATAGTATATTTGAAGTAATGCCGAAAAACGCTTACTTGCTTACTTACTACTTACTTACTTTCGGCTTTTAAGGAACCCGGAGGTTCATTGCCGCCCTACAAGAAAACGTTAAATATATAATCAATATCAGTAGGGTATCAGGAATAACTTGCTTTATTTTTTTTTTTTTTAGTTTATCTTTCATGCGAATAAAATAGCGACAAGATTAGTAACAAAATATTTATTTAATGCATGTGCTCTCAATAGAATAACATTACAACAATTATGTGTTCAAAGATTACAATATTTCATAAAACTGGGTAAAATGTGCACATCTATTTCGGTATAACTCTTAGAATTGACACAATTAACAATTGAACACTACATCACATGAATGCAATGTTTGATAATACACTATATTACAAGGAAAACATACGTATATACATACAAGGAGTAATAAACGATAAAATCTTTATCTATTTATTTTATTATTTAGTTTCCATGTTCATACATATACGATTAAACGGTAACTAAATAAATAATGGAGCTATTAACTTAAAACACTCCGACATACATACATTAGGTGAGTAAGATACAGTTAACATATTAAATTTGTAGTTATTTAATTAACCATTAATCTTAATAACTCATTAACAGCAATTGTCACAGGACTTTATTACAGATAATACGAGTTCACATTGTGCACTCATTACTTATTCAAAATATGTCTTTCGCTGTTAAACATATACATACGCGGTTTGTAAGCGAAATTAGAAGACACAATCTCTTGTATTTTTTTTATCTTATGTAGTCAAATTCAATACATATTAGAATTTCTTGTTATTATTAATTTGCAATTGTAAACGGAAGTATAAAATGTTACTGCATTTGTTAATTTAAAATATAAAATGGAATATATATATATATATATATATATATATATATATATATATATACATTACCCAAAAAATATAAAAATACAATTATCAGTTTCATGCAAAATTCATTATAACATATAATTTTGTGTGCATAATTTTGTTCCACTCATTATATTAAGCTATACATGATTGTATGAATAAAAAGTATTTAAATTGCCCTAACGGACAGATATCCAACTTATAAATGAAGCAAGAGATTTTAGTAACTTTTTTCATTAGGAGATCTGATAAACTGTAACCATCTCTCGTGATTTGACCATATAATTTTTTAAAGAAATTCTGTTTTGAGTCTGAGAAGGTTAAAATTGTGTAAGATAGAAAATATTGAGAAAAAGCATAATGTTTCATGATTTAAATTACTTCTGTAATTGAAGAGTAATGCACTGCCTACATAAAATATTACCGAAAGCGATTAATCTTCTTCGAAATAGGCCTATATATAATTATGTCGTCAGTTCTTTCATATGAAAAATTATTCGTTTTAAAAGTATTTTAGTGTATCACATCATCTATTCTCTATTCGCCAATTCCTACAGCTCAACAAGTAAAATTAATTAATATAAAACAATTTTAAATATATAAGGTATAATTAAAAATTACTTTGATACATGCATTTGTAACAAAAATTATGTGTTTATATTGTCACGTACAAGTTTTTTTTATATATTGTTGTTATACAAAATAGAAATTGAACTAAAGTTACTTGAAAGAGTTTCACATTGTTTTAAGTATAACGTGCATCTTAAAGAAGACAATTAAATGCGTTTCCACCGTGCCTGTGTTCTATTCCTGAACAGGAGTGAAGTTTTTAAATTCACAATGGGTTGAATTTTATTATGCATTTACTAATACACGTTATCACATGCACAGCATCTTTAGGATATCAGTAGGTCGTTGACTAATGTTGACTTTCTGTTTCTATTGTGTGTTATAGTTGGCTTGTGTTCGTATAACTGATTTAGATTTTGTTATAATGTTTATGATATTTGTGATTAAAGTGGTTATGAATCATTGTATGTAAATTTATAATGCTGCATTTGCTTTTGTGACTGAGTAAAACCACGGAAAACATCACTCGGATTGATCGGTTACGGAATTTGAATTCAGGACTTCCTCAATGCGAATCTCAAACACCCTCTGAGTCGCCTCGCTCGGTTGTTGAAAATGTATGTCACTGGATAACATTGAAATTAAAGATAAACTATGTTCAAAGTAAATGTAAGAAAAGTATATGCATACGTTTCAATTTTGAGATGTGATTTATAAATAATAAAACGATATTATGGAATATGACATTGATATGAATTTTCTTTAATGGAAACTGTGTATAAACATTGTGTATCTTAAAATATTTCTGTTATCTATTGCGAGCAAAATTATAACTCTTTTATGTATATGAAATAAGTTAAATTGGATTTTGTCATCCTGATCATAATAATTGTAATATTCTGAAAAGGAACTTCTTCAATAGCTCAATTTGAAATTATGAAAATAAAAATTATTTCATTGAATATAAAAATAAATATTCTTTTTCAATAATCCATTATTATGAGAGCTAATAAGATGATTGGATTGTATATACCTCATTGAAGAGAATTTCAAAAAAATTATTAAGCCAAAGTTAATTCTTTTCACATAATCCTTAAGCAACTTTTCATAAAACAGAATGGCTACTTGCTAGATACTACCTACTCCACTTGGCACTGCCCATTAGAGGATAGATATAATACAAACTAATTTTAAATTTTAGGAGACATTAACTAGATCTTTAGCCATAAATATTGACTGAAATAATATTTGTGGAGGATAATTAATATTAATTTGTCAATCGACAGTAATTTTTTGTGCTTTCATTTTCTATGCTTAATTGTTCAGCAAGGATTATATTTTCAAAATGATATGTTCAAAATTTCTACATAGAGATTTCAAAATCTTTCAAACTTCACTATCTATTGAATATGTACCGCATACAGGAATCGGTGTCCATGATATAAAATTGTTAAAGCAGCACAGCAACTTTTAATGTGTTTGTTAATAAAGATTTATATTCGTATAATAGACAGTATATACATATATACATGTATGTAGCAAAGGGGCGGACAAACATCCATTCGCATGCAGATCTTTTTCAGTCAGGTTCATTATGCGAAAAATATCCTGGAAAGTTATTTCGTGGTGAGTCAGTGTATGGGCCCAGGATTGACTTTTCTGTAACAAAGATATCCATGGAGATGACTTAGTCAAGTCCACAACGTCCACCTTATAACCAGGCTTAGGATCGGAGACAACTTAAGAACGATGTGAAGTTACAGTGTAAGGAAGTACAGATGGAGTGAGGTGGCGCATTGAGTTATGTTTACCTGTGCGTCAGTGTACAATCCGGTTCGTGATCAGAGGTACAGTATTCTTCTGTCTTTCCCCACGAAACGAACTCAGGCCATCACAGTGCATTTTCAATTCATAGTGAAAAGTTTCTTCGAATTAGATGCAAGTATGTACATGGTTGTTCATTCTAACGCTAACGTCTTCAACGTCGCCGACGGACATGAAAACTTGTGAGGTATATATCCCACTTTATTTTCCACCGTCACTAGATTGTACTATTAACAGTGGAATATAACGCAGCACATTGACGTCGTTGTTTACATTCACAGTATGTCTGTCTACTATGTTGAAAGAACTACATCGTCAAGTTGTGCGTACATTGGTTGCTAAAGTGTCCCGGATCCTAAGTCTGGTTATAACATAGACCACTCTCTGAACATCAGAAGGGCGCTGCTCAGACGAGCCCATCCGATATGATTATTCCATGGATATTAACGAGACACACAGTAAGCGCCCTTTGTTAGGAATCTCCACCAACCGTCCTTCTTTGAGGTCGTAACTCTCCGGCAAGTACTAACCAAAGGGCGCCTTGTCCGGCTAGGAACATAGTCATGAACACTGTACAGAGAAGCGATAATGAATATCTACATGATGTGTGAAATACTTGAAAATTAATACATATCCTTTATTAAACCAAAATATGTGTTAATTGCTTTCTTGAATTAAACATAACATTCGAAGATAGGGAAAATAATACTGTAAACAATTATTAACAAGCACAATCTTTGGCATTCAAACAGTAAACAAGATAAACAAATGTTACTGCCTACAATTCAACAATAAATCTCAGTTAGAAAGCAAAACGTGTAAGGAAAGAGGATGTTCTTTGATACGATTGAAGAAGGTTTTTTGAAGTAAACGAAATGAAAGTTACTAATTCATGGGTTTTTCTTTGTCACTCGTCTAATGCTTTCAGCTGCACTGTGGCCTGCAGTTCAATCCGCCTCCAACAGAATTGAGTACTGGAGTACTTCCTTGGGAGTAAAGATGGTCAGCACGTAGGAATGATGTTTCTACTATTAGTACCGATTTTCTCTTCAGATGGAAGCCGCAATCTCCCGCCACACTAGGAACGTTTTGGGGTCTGCAATGGGACAGTTTTGGTTTGGATTGAAGTACTTTCGCTGAGTATGTGAATATTACTTAGAAATATTACTTAAATGAAACAGTTAATGGTAACAGTACTTTTATAGGAAATATTGTATTAGCATATATATATATATATATATAATCTCGCTGAAATTATATTAGTTTTATGAGGAATTACTCTGGTATTTATAAATACTAATTTTGTTCATACTAATTTGTTTAACATTTTGCTGTTTAAAGTCTCCTGTAATCCGTCCATACCTTTCAGATTACAAATTG